>NW_007252182.1:483633-494338 GCF_000164805.1 Carlito syrichta | reverse complement strand
TCCTCTCACCTCGGCCTCCCAAAGTGCTGGGATTATAGGCATGAGCCACAGTGCCTGGCTGAATGGCATTTTTGTAAAATAATTGTTTCATAATTGCTGACTCTTTGGAAAGGAGAAAGGAACAAATGGAATATCTACTGCTGGTCTTGCTATTTAATTGCTGTGGGTCAGGTGCAGTGGCTCACATCTGTAATCCCAGAACTTTGGAAGGCTAAAGCGAGAGGATTGCCTGAGCCCAGGGGTTTGAGACTAGCCTGAGCAACATGGCGAGAGCTCATCTCTACAGTAAATAAAAAAACTAGCTGGGCATGGTGGTATGCCCCTGTGGTTCCAGCTACATGGAAGACTGAGGAGGAAGGATCACCTGAGCCCAGTAGGTCAAGTCTGCAGTGGCCATTCATGCGCCACTGCACTCCAGCCTGGGCGACAGAGTGAGACTTTGACTAAAAAAAAAAAAAGAAAGAAAGAAAAGAAAAGAAATTGCTGGTCTGGATTCTCCTATCATTTAGCTACTTGCAAAACATCTAGTGACTTCTCATCCACAGCAAAGATTCACTGGAGGCAGTTTTGTCTGATATGACCCCACGTATCTAGCCAGCATTGATTGGATTACAGGAGGGCACTTTACCCAGATTTGGCCAGTGAGAAGTTCTTTTTTTGGTGCCTTACAATATCCTTGTTATTACAGCTGAGCAACCCCATTTTGTGAAAGAACAGTCACAGCCATGCTACCACCTTTTGCCCTCGCTGTGATCAATGCTTATCAATATGCTTGCTCAAGGAATTCCAGGATCCAACAAAAACAGAGATCAGATTGCAGAAAAACCATCCTAAGGGAGAATGCTGAACCCAGTTAATCTATAACCTGATTGTGGTCAGACTGACGCTAGCCAGATCAACAGATGGCCCATTCCTCAAGACAGCATCAAGAGGTGCATGATCTAGTCTGGGAAACATGGCAAGACCTCATTCCTACAATAAATTACAAAATTAGCTAGGTGTGGTGGCGCATTCCTGTAGTTCCAGCTACTTGGAAGGCTGAGATGGAAGAATTGCCTGAGCCCAGCAGGTTGATGCTGCGGTAGCCGTGAGTGTGCCACTGCTCTCCAGCCTGGGTGACAGAGTGAGACTTCAGTTCAAAAAACAAAATAATAAAAGTGGTGTATGATGGGCTACACACAGCCCGCCCTTGCCGATAGTTTCCCAGGCCTCTTTTCCCTTCTAAAACTCCTCTGATTGGCCAGATGCAGTGGCTCAGCCTGTAATCCCAGCATTTTGGGAAGCCGAGGCAAGAGGATTGCCAGAGCCCAGGAGTTCGAGCCCTGGGAAATTTGGTGAGACCTCAACTCTACAGTAAATCACAAAAACTAGCCGGGCATGGTGGCGTGTGTCTGTAGTTCCAGTTACTTGGAAGGCTGAGGCAGAAGGATCGCCTAAGCCCAGCAGGTCAAGGCTGCGGTGGCCTTGAGTATGCCACTGCACTCCAGCCTGGGTGGTAAGAGTGAGACTTCAACTCAGACAAACAAATAAAACCCCTCTGATCAGCCTGAGGAGTTTGAGATGGTCTTTGTGACTTTAGTCTACCATCTTCTCAAGTCGCCTGCTCTTGAACAAAACCTGCTTTTCCTTCCACCAACTCTGGTCTCTTGAGTTTGATCTTTGGGCGGCAAACAGCTGAACCTGGGTTCAGTTAGAATAAATTCTTAGAATAGATTCTAATTTTCTGCTTACACTGGCTTGAGTTAGTTTCTGTTACTAGCAAGCTAAGAGGCTTGACCCAACAGAACTACTCCAGGTGGAGTTGTAAAATGTATCTCTAGGGAATGACTGCTCTTTTGAAAAAAACAGTTTAATGGCTCTTCAGGATATATGAAAGCAAAGCAAGAATTCCTTCTAGAATGAAGCAGCTCAGAACAATGATGAACAATGTTACTCACAGTGATGTGACAGGAGGGCTACATTGCAGACTGCCTCTGCAGGGAGCATGTTAGTGCTTGCTTGATTTTAGTTTTTGTTTTTGGAAGAGTGGGTCTTTATTTTCTTTGTTTAGGGCTGGAGATAAGAGAATAAGGAACTCTGGGGATTGCAAGACTGAATCAGGGAGGCTCTTATTGGCAAGATGAGTTGGTCCATAGGACAATTAGAGATTTTGAGTAAAGGTTCCTCAAAGAACTCCAACAGTGAATTATGTTTAAGTTTTTTTTCCTGTCTTATGCTCATTTAAAATAAAAAAAATTTTTTTTGAGTGGAAATCTCACTCTGAAGCCCAGCTGGAGTGCAGTGGCACGATCATAGCCACCACAGCCTTAACCTGCTGGGCTCAAGCAATCTTCTCGCCTCTGCATCCCAAAGAGCTGGGAATACAAACATGAGGCACCGCACCTAGCTAAAATTTCCCTTTCTTTTCTTTTTTGTGTTGGAGTCTCACTCTGTCGCCCAGGCTGGAGTGCCGTGGCACACTCATGGCCATTCTGGCGTCAACCTGCTAGGGATCTGGTGATCCTTCTGCCTCAGCCTTCCAAGTAGCTGGAACTACAGGTGTGTGCTACCATGCCCGACTAATTTTTTGATTTATTGTAGAGATGAGGTTTCACCAGGTTTTCTGGGCTGGTCTCAAACCCATGGACTCAGGCAATCCACTTGCCTTGGCCTCCCAAAATGCTGAGATTACAGGCTGAGGCACCTAGCCCAGTCTAACATTTTCTTAACATGGCAGCCAAGGCTTAGCTGTGCTTTGGGAGAATAAGGAGCTACACTTAAGAAGATATTGCTGAGACCAGGGTTCCCCAACCCCCAGGCTGTGGACCAGTACTGGTTTGTGGCAGCAGGTGAGTGGCGGCCAAGGAGTGAAAAGTGCTCCATCTGCTGTCAGATCAGCCATGGTACCAGATTCTCATAGGAGCAGGAACCCTATTGTAAACTGCACATGCGAGGGATCTAGGTTGTGCACTCCTTTGGGAATCTAATGCCTAATGATCCCCTCCACCCCCATGTGAAAAAATTGTTCTTCTATGAAACCAGTCCCTGATGACAAAAAGGTTGGGGACAACTGGCTAGGACTATATGTTACCACAGCCACTTTGGAAAGCATTTTGGCTGTCCCTTGTAATGCCCTACATGACAACAATTCTACCCTAAAAATATGCTTCACACATGCATCAGAACACTATACCAGAATATTCATAACAGCAATTTACATAATCGGGGTGGAGAAAACAAAGAAAACAATCTAGATGTCTTCAATAAGAAAATGGAGAGGCCGGGCACGGTGGCTCAAGCCTATAATCCCAGCAATTTGAGAGGCCAGGGTGAGAGGATTGCTGGAGCCTGTGGGTTTGAGACCAGCCTGGGCAACATGGTAAGACCTTGTCTCAACAATTAATCAAGAAATTAGGTCAGGCTCAGTGGCTCAGCCTGTAATCCCAGCACTTTGGGAGCTCGCAGGTTCGAGACCCACCAGGGCAACTTGGCGAGACCTCCACTCTTAGCTGAGTGTGGTGGTGCACGCCTATAGTTCCAGCTACTTGGAAGGGTGAAGTGAAAGGATCACCTGAGCCCAGCAGGTCGAGGCTTTGGTGGCCAGGAGTATACCACTGCACTCCAGCCTGGATGACAGAGTGAAACTCCAACTCAAAAAAAAATAAAAAAGAAAATGGATAAGTCATGGCATATTCATGTGATGGAATGACATATGGCAGAGAAAATAAACCACAACTGCATACAACATGGATGGATTTTAGAAACATAGTGATTGAAAACAAGCAACAATATGATTCAGCATGAAAATAATTTTGTAAAATTAAAAGGTAAGCAAAAGTAAGTAGTACATTGTTTGGGAATATACATACTTATATGGTAACATATTAAAAAAGTCAATTTTTTTTTTTGAGTCAGTCTCACTCTGTCGCCCAGGCTGGAGTGCAGTGGCATGCTGCTCACAGCCACTGCAACCTCGACCTGCTGGGCTCAGGTGATTCTTCCATCTCATCCTTCCAAGTAGCTGGAACTACAGGCGTGCACCACCACATTCAGCTAATTTTTGATTTATTGTAGAGATGAGGTCTCACCATGTTGCCCAGGCTGGTCTTTAACCCGTGGGTTCAGGCAATCCTCTCACTTCTGCCTCCCAAAGTGTTGGGATTACAGGCATGAGCCACTATGCCTGGCTTCAAATTTATTATTTTTCAAAAATCAAGGCAGTGGTTACTTTTGGGAGGAAACCAAAGAGAAGGTGGGATCTGGGAGGAACATACAGGAAGCTTCAACAGTACAGGTTACGGGTCTCTTTCTTCAATTGGGTGAGACATTCACAGTGTCAATTTTATTATGTTCTATAACTTAAATTAACAGTCTTTTGTACATTAAACATTTTTTTGGAGGCAGAGTCTCACTCTGTCACCCAGCCTGGAGTGCAGTGGCACAATCACAGCTCATCATAGCCTCAGCCTCAACATTCTGGGCTCAGGTGATCCTCCTGCCTCAGCCTCTGGAGTAATTTGGACTACAGGTGCATACTACCATGACCAGCTTTTTGTTTTTTTTGCTTTGCACTCAAACAGCTGTCCTAAAACATCCTTGTGAGCTTGGGTGCAATTATTTCCTCTGTTCTTGGGACATTGACGATTCCTGCCCAACATTCCACAGGAACTCTACTGCAGTGAGGACCAAGTAGGAACAGCAGAAAGACAATTATTGATTTTACACAGTTGCAAAACAGAATTATATGTTTAACAATTTGCGATAGTTGGTTTTATGTATGTATGTATGTATGTATTTTTTTTGAGTTGGGGTCCTACACCGTGGCCCAGACCAGAATGCAGTGGCATGATCACGTCTCACAGCAGCCTCGACATCCTGGCTTCAGGCGATACCTCTGCCTCAGCCTACTAAGTAGTTAGAACTACAGGTGTGCATCACCACACCTGGCTAACTTTTTTTATTTTTTGTCTTGCTATGTTGCCTAGGCTGGTCTCAAACTCCTGGGCTCAAGCAACCCTCCTGCCTCAGCCTCCCAAAGTGCTGGGATTACAGACATGAGCCACTGCACCCAGCCTATTTATTTTTTGAAAGAAAGGGTCTTGCTGTCACCCAGGCTGGAGTGCAGTGGCACACGATCATGGCTCACCACAGCCTCAAACTCCTGGGCTCAAACAATCCTCTGGCCTCAGCCTCTGGCCTCTGCCATGCTACAGGCATGCACCACCATGCTGGGCTTGGTTTTATATATATATATATTTTTTTTTTATAAGTCTCTACAGTTTTCCAAAATTACAACTTTCTCCTCTCTTAGAAACTGAAGGAAGGGGCAGTCCCTCCTCTCCCTCTGCATCCCCCGCAGCCCCTGTGCTCTGCAGTTCCCTATGCCTGAAGACTCACCTCGCCGCTTGGTTGGTCTGGCTGACCTGTTTCCCCTTAAAAATAATTTTTTTTTTTTAGTCGGAGTCTCACTGTGTCGACCTGCTGGGTTCAGGCGATCTTTCTGCCTCAGCCTTCTAAGTAGCTGGAACTATAGGCACACTCCACCAGGCCTGGCCAATTTTTTGATTTATTGTAGAGATGAGGTGTTGCCAAGTAGCCCAGGCTGGTCTTGAATCCATGGGCTCGGGCAATCTTCTCACCTTGGCCTTCCAAAGTGCTAGGATTACAAGCGTGAGCCACTGCGCCCGGCCTCCCATTAAAAATTTTAAGTTCAATATCTGTCTGGGGATGGGGAAACAACTCTTATCAACAGGGTGCCTGAATGAAACGTAATTGTACACCTAACCCTTAACTGTACCCCACAAAATCATAATAAAAAATATTGATTAAAAAAAAAGAATAAAAAATTTTAAGTTCAAGGGCTCCCGCCTCTTGGAAACTGTCTCCTCTGGTTTCTCATTCCAGCTGTGATTTCTCATCCCAGCCTTGAGGCTTTGGGGCAGGCTGCATCGTGAAGCATGCTTCCATGCGGTTATGATGATCTTGTGTCTGTGAGGACAGTGCAGCGGGCACAGAACCCAGGCTCCTGGGTCACGGAGCATGTTCGAATCCCCTTTCTTCTGTTGAGGATTTGGATTAATTACAAATCGTTGAGGTTCCGTTTCTTCAGTGTGCCTGAAGGAAGCGTTGACTCCAAAAGTTAATACTCTGGGGAACCACCCGCCGCTTAGCACCTCCTGGGTGTTCCCACCCTTTCTTTGGGATCCTCGTAGCTGGAAAGAACCGGTCCTTCTCATCTCGGTCCTTCTCATCTCCGTCTTCATACTAGCAAGCCCAACCTCGCTGGGCCGAGCAAGTCATCCAAGAAGAGGGAGGAACCCGGTGCTTTGGCGGCGCTCTAGCCCGCCGAGAGCACCACGCGCTCCCCATGTGGGGGCTCTGATTGGCTGAAGGCCGCCGCTCGCATGCACGACTTCCGGGACAGAGGGCGGTGGCTGGCGGGAGCACGACTTCCGGCGCGTGGCGCGTAGTAGTTTAATTCGGCCCCATGGCTGCCCCGCTGCTTCACACGCGGTTGCCGGGCGATGGGGCCGCTTCGAGCTCTGCGGTCAAGGCGCTGGGCGCGTCGAGGACTGGGTAAGATTCTCGCCGCTTCCTGCTGCTCGTCCGGGACTAAAGCCCCTGACCCGGGTGGAGAGCGGATTGAAAGAGTCTGGGACGAAGCTAATGGGGTGTGCTGCAGGAATAGGGGCCGAACGGTCACCTTAGATTTGCTGGAGTGAGCCCAGTCCCCTGAAGTGGGCTGCGGAGATGAGAGGGGCCTGGGAGCCCGAGTCCGTTTCTGTTCTAGATCCCTCCGTCCGCCCCCCCGCCCCCGCTGTGTTTCCTTATGGTATCCCAGGCCCGGGTGCTGCGTTCTGCTTGCTCCTTGTCACTTCTTGTTCTAGATCTGGAAGGGATTCCCTGGGGTATTTGGACTATCAGCCGAACGCTGTGACTGATGGCAAATAGAATATTAATTTTTTTATTTGAAAATTGTTCCGACACACATTTATTTAACAATCTTTATCTTGCTCCACTTTTAAAGCCCCCAAGCCCTCATTATCACACTTTGGGATTTAACTTTCAGAGTCATTGGTAGGATTCGATCTATTTCCAATAACCTACTCTGTTTAAATTAATCAAACCTTGTAAAACAGCATAATATGATTTATGGTATTTATTGAGCGCCTGCTTACTGTGTTAGACAGTGGGGACAGTGATTTATCCAAAAAGACCAACGTCCCTGCTTTCAACCGAACTTATAGTCTTGAAGGGAAGGCTGTCAGGCCAATAAATAAATGGAACAGGGTGATTTCAGATAGTGATAAGTACTGTGAAGGAAAACAACAGAGTAATGGGAACTGGAAGAGAGGATGAATACTTAAGTTTTCTCATGGGAAAAGCATCTGACATTTAAGCTTTGGCTTGAATGAAGTCAAGAATCCAACCATGTGTAGATCTGGGAAAAGGGTGTTTCTGATAGAGTGAAGAGTAAGTGAAATGAGAACCAGCTTAGCAAGTTAATTTGAAGAGCAGAAAGGACACTATAGCTGCAGTAAAACAAGTGCTTAAAGATGTGGTCAGAGAGGTAGGCAGGGGCCAGATTAAAGTAGAACCTTGAAAACAACGGTAAGAAGTGTGTAGTTTTGTTCTAAGTGCAGCAAGAGGACAGTTGTTGAAAGATCATTAGGTTCCTGAGTGAAGAATGGATTGTTGGGGGCAAGAGTGGAAGCAGCAAGACAGATTAAGAGGGCTTAGCAGTGGTTTCACTGAATGATGTTGGTTCAGTAATGTTGACTATTATAATTTTTTAATGATTTTATTATTAATAGCTTGATTATCTTGGTTATACAGGATTTCAGACATGCTTGCATTAGAGGATAATTTTTTAAATTCTCCCCCAAGAAAAACTGTTCGATTTGGTGGAACTGTGACAGAAGTCTTGCTGAAGTACAAAAAGGTAAGAGGAGATAATGTGTGAGGTTTGGTTTTTGTTGGGTCAGAGTACAGCTGTAACTGTTATTTACAGACCAGTAGACATAATAAAATGAGATTTAGATAACATTTGAACAATATTGAGCATGATACGTCAGCTCAAAATTAGAGTAATGACGTCTTTGTGGAGGTTTAACCTCTTCAGATGCACTTACGCTGTGTCTTTTCAAAACTTTGGCAAGCACTAGAATTAGAATATATATATATATAATATATATATCTTTTAAAATTAGAACTTTTTTTTGAGCTGGAGTCTCACTCCTTCGCCCAGGCTGGAGTGCAGTGACACGCATGCTTACGGCCACCCCAGTGTTGACCTGCTGGGCTCTGGCAATCCCTGTCTCAGCCTTCCAAGTAGCCAGAACTATAGGTGTACTCTACCATGCCTGGCTATTTTTTATTCTATTGTAGAGACGAGGTCTTGCCAAGTTGCCCGGTCTGGTCTCGAACCTGCGGGCTCAGGCAATTCACTTGCCTTGGCCTCTGAAAGTGCTGGGATTACAGACTGAGCCACCGAGCCTGGCCAGAACGTTTTATTTTTTAAGGAATGACTTAAGCATTACTTTGGAACAATAAACCAGTTCTCTTAATAGAGGTTTTTGTTTGTTAGTATAGAAGTGTTTCTACAAAATCTCAGCAGTAGAGGGAAAGTGTAAATGACAGTTTGTATATATATACTATCCATTTGTATCCATATTTATGAATGAATTCTATTTTGGTTCCCCCTGGATTAGATCATTATGTTGTTTTTTTCTTTTTTCTTTTTCTTTTCTTTTATTTTTTTCTTGAGTTGGAGTCTCACTCTGTCGCCCAGACTGGAGTGCAGTGGCTGCTCCTGGCCACTGCAGCTTCGACCTGCTGGGCACCGGCGATCCTTCTGCCTCAGCCTTCCAAGTAGCTGGAACTACAAGCATGCGCTACCATGCCCAGCTAATTTTTTGATTTATTGTACAGATAAGGTCTTGCCAAGTTGCCCAGGCGGGTCGCAAACCCGTGGGCTCAGGCAATCCACTCACCTCAGTCTCCCAAAGTGCTGGGATTACGGGCTGAGCCACCGAGCCCGGCTATATTGTTTTTTTCTATCATACTTTTTTGAGAATTCTCAGGCGTATCTACTGTCATATTCAAATGTCAGCATTTGAGTGTAGCTAAATATGAATGACTTTTTGATTACTTGTCATTTTCTTTTTTTTCCAAGTCTGGTTCCACTAAGCATGAATTTTAAAATTTTTGTAGTCATGATTTTAGAATCTGCAGTTATGTGGAAGTTGCGATAGTCCTTTTATTATTTCATCAGATGTTCAAGTATAATTAAAAGTCCTGCTGTTGATACTTAACAGGAAATGAAAGCAAGCATAACTTTACTTTTTTTCCCTTTCTTGTTAAGGGTGAAACAAATGACTTTGAGTTGTTAAAGAACCAATTGTCAGATCCAGACATAAAGGTAATTCATTTTGTGTTTGATCATTAGCAAAGTTACTGCCACTTTGTACAGATGTTAGTTTATACTTGTGGTCCTGTTCTGTCCTCTGGAAAGTTGTTTTCAGCATCATCTCCTCTTACCTTTTTTTTTTTAGATTAGAAATATAGTTTATTAAAAAAGTAAATTAGAGAGCAAGAAAGAAAATTCACCTCCCCAAGGGAGGCGAGGGAGCCAAAGCTTAAGAAAACATGACCTGACCATAGCTCAAAGAGCACATGGGCACACCATAGCTTAGCAAGGCAATAGCCCATCTCCTCTTACTATAATCTCGTTGTTCCCAACCAGGGGCAGTTTTACTCCCAGGTGACACTGGTGATGGCTGGAAATATTTTTGGTTGTCACATTTGGGAGAGCAGGGTGCAACAGGCCTGGCTGGGTGGATGACAGGGTTGTCGCTAAACATGTCACGATACACCGAGCAGCCTTCCGCAGCTAAGAATAATCTAGTAACAGTGCCAAAGCCGGGCTCGGTGGCTCAGCCTGTAATCCCGCGCCTTTGGGAGGCTGAGGTGAGTGGATTGCCTGAGCCCGCGGGTTCGAGACCCGCCTGGGCAGCGAGACCTCATCTCTATAATAAATCAAAAAATCAACCGGGTGTGGTAGCGCATGCCTGTAATTCCGGCTACTTGGAAGGCTGAGGCGGAAGGATCACCGAAGCTCAGCAGGTCGAGGTTGTGGTGGCCGGGAGCAGCCACTGCACTCCAGTCTGGGCGACAGAGTGAGACTCCAACTCAAAAAAATAAATAAATAAATAACAGTGCAAAAGTCAGGAAACCCTGCTTTAATTCTTCCTTTCTACTATCTCTCTCCTCTAAGCTGCATAAAGCTCTTACATCTTTTTATTTATTTATTTATTTAGTTTGAGTAGGAGTCTCACTCTGTTACCCAGGCTGGAGTACAGTGGCACGCTTATAGCAACTGCAGCCTCGACCTGCTGGGCTCAGTTGATCCTTCTGCCTCAGCCTTCTGAGTAGCTGGAACTATAGGCACGCACCACCACACCTAACTAATTTTTTGATTTATTGTGGAGACGAGGTCTTGCCAAGTCGCCCAGGCTGGTCTTGAACCCCTGGACTCATGCAGTCCTCTCATCTCTGCGTCCCAATTGCTGGGATTACAGGTGTGCACCACCGTGCCCAGCTTATATCTTTTTAAAGCTAAGACAAAGATCAAAAAACAACAAAAGATGACTTGGCTTTCAAGTTTCTACTCTTTTTTTTTTTTTTTGAGTTGGAATCTCGCTCTGTCGCCCAGACTGGAGTGCAG
>NW_007252182.1:471686-483568 GCF_000164805.1 Carlito syrichta | reverse complement strand
ACTGCACTCCAGCCTGGGCAACAGAGTGAGACTCCAACTCAAAAAAAAAAAAAAAAGGATATGTACCTGTCATGTAGTAACAGCTCAGTACATTTTGTTTCATTTTTCTCTCTTTACTGCCCAATTTTGGAAAGAATAATTTATTATCATGGTACTGGTAGTCAGATTTCTGGGACATAATCCCAACCATTGTTACCCAGTGTGTGATCTTAAGTAAATTGTTTTAACCTCTGCTTCTGTTTTTCTCTCTGTGAAACAAGGGAAACAATAGAGATTTTTTTAAAGCATGGAGTGCATTTTTTATTTTGTTTTTTAAGAGGTGGGGGTCTTGGTATATTGTCTAGGTTGGTATTTGATCATAGCTTCCTACAGCCTTGATCTCTTGGCCTCAAGCAACCCTCCCTCTTCAGCCTCTTGCATAGCTGTGACTTCAGGTGTGGACCACTGTGCCTGGCTTTTTTTTTTTTTTTTTTTGAGTTGGAGTCTCACTTTGTCACCTAGACTGGAGTACAGTGGTTGCTCCTGGCCACCGCAGCCAGGTAGCGTACAGGTGTGCACTATCACGTCCGGCTAATTTTTTAATTTATTGTAGATATGAGGTCTTGCCAAGTTGCCCAAGGTGGGTCTCGAACCCGCGGGTTCAGACAATCCACTTACCTCAGCCTCCCAAAACACTGGGATTACAGGCTGAACCACCGAGCCCAGCTGGCTTTTTTTTTTGAGTTGAAGTCTCACTCTGTCACCCAGGCTGGAGTGCAATGGTACGCTCATGGCTACCACAACCTTGATCTGCTAGGCTCAGGTGATCCTTCCACCTCAGCCTTTTCAAGAAGCTGGAACTACAGATGCGCATCAGCATTCCCGGCTAATTTTTTTATTTACTTAGAGAGGAAGTCTTGCTAAGTTGCTTGAGTTGTCTTGCAACCCTGGGCTCAGGTAATCCTCTCACCTCGATCTCCTAAAGAACTGGAATTGGCTGGGTGTGGTGGCTCATGCCTATAATCCCAGCACTTTGGGAGGCTGAGGTGAGAGGATTGCCTGAGTCCATGGGTTCAAGACCAGCCTGGGCAAATTGGTAAGACTTCATCTCTACAATAAATCAAAAAATAAGTTGGGCATGATGGTGCGTGCCTGTAGTTCCAGCTACTTGGAAGTCTGAGGAGGAAGTGTAGCGGGAAGACAGAGGTCGTGACACCGAGACTATTGCAGGAAGTGATACTTTATTACACTGGCCGGCCCAGTGGGCTCGAGGGGCTAATGCTTCCAGGTCGAGTCCCCCAGAATGGGAGAATTGGGGTCTTATACCCTTGTTTAGGTAAGGGAGGGGGTCGTGTTGAGTGATTACATATTTCCTTTGGAATCTTACAAGATTGTACTCAGCAAGATCAGATTTTTCAAAGAACAAATGGTTTTCAGGAACTGCAGGGTTGAAAACCGTCAACTTCAGAAGAGGGGTTTTGGATAAGTCTGTGAATTAGTTACTCTTTTGCATTTCCATGAAATGGCCAGTCTCTGGCCATTTGGCCTTTCTTAAACAAAACTTGCCTGGTGCCTGGTGGTTCTTTAAAGCTTGCAGTTTGCCTTTCAAAAGGAAATACCTTTAACTGCTACCAACCCCTCTTTCTGCCACATCAGAAGGATTACCTGAGCCCGGCAGGTCAAGGCTGTGGTGGCCGTGAACAGCGTGCTACTGCACTCCAACCTGGGTGACAGAGTGAGACTCCAACTCAAAATAAATAAATTTTTTAAAACTGCCTTTGGGAGGCTGAGGTGAGTGGATTGCCTTGAGCCCACAGGTTCGAGAGCCACCTGGGCAGCGAGACCTCATCTCTACAATAAAAAAAATCAGCCAGGCGTGGTAGCTCATGCTTATAATTCTGGCTATTTGGAGGCTGAGGGGGAAGGATCACCGGAGCCGGCCGGGAGCAGCCACTGCATTCCAGTCTGGGCGACAGAGTGAGACTCCAACTCAAAAAAAAAAAAAATGCCTGGCTTACTTGTCTTCTTTATGTTTTTGCATGTGCCTTTCTTTCTGACTGGCTGAGTCCTTTGTATCCACATTGCTACCTGTTTTAGCATGGCCTCTGGCTACATTGCTTCCTTTCTTACTAGCTGTATGACCAAGGGCAAGTTACCACATGTCTGTATTTCATTGTCCTCATCTGTAAAATGGAAATCGATTGTAGGACCTACCTCATGGAGTAAGGATTAAGTGAGCTAATGTATGTTAAAGTCTTAGAACAGTGCCTCTCATACAGTAAATACTCTATTAGTGTTTAGTATTGTTACCATTATTAGTGTAATTTACAAAACTCCTACTTACTCTTTGAGACTCGGCTGAAATGTCATCCTTAACAGAGCTTTCCCTGGTACTCTAAGCACATGATTCCGTTCCCAGTGCTTCCAGCAGATCTTTCTAATTACAGATCTGGCTTGCGGGGCCCTTCATGATCTGTTTGGTTTATTGCTTTCTTGATTTGTCCCTTGGCTTGCTCACCATATACCCCAACCATACTGAACATCCTTTTCCCTCCGTAAGAAATATAACCTCCAGAAAATGCTTTCACTCTTACCGTTTAAATACAGATGAAACATAACCTCCTCTTTCAAGCTTTTCCTGACTCCTACCTTCTTTCACAGATCCAAATGGTGATTTCTTTGTGTTCCACTGTATTTTATATCAGCAGTTCTTATTCTTGAAATCTTGACATACCAAGAATTGCACCATTTGTGTCTCTGTTAATTCTAGAGTATTACAAGTAATTGACTTCTAGTAATAGTACTAAAGAACCAAAGTCTGTGACTGGTTTATTTTTTTTTAATGGAGCTGTTTAAATGTTATCTTTGTAGTCTTGTTGCATTCTTTTTTAGTGGAAAAGGAATAGCAAAGATCTTATTTTTATCTGCACATAATTTAATCTAGTCTTTGATGTGACTTAGGACTTAGTGAGCCGCTATTAATGTTATCCTTAACAGTTGCGGACATTCTGAAATTACTGTAGTGCAAATGTGTTGTGACTTACTTTACTTTACTGTCAAGTTACCTGGGGTTTCATTAGAAGATGGTTGATCTTTTTTTTTGTGGGAAAGCAGGATTTACTGAGGACAGAAAACCTCCCAAAGTGTGTGGGGACCAGGAGGGGTTGCCCGAAGCCTATCACATTGAATGAAGGTGGGGAAGGGCCTATGGGAGAGTGGACGGAGCATAGCCTTGACCTACATGGGTGGGTTTGAACATTTTCTTCATTGGCTTCCTGGTTGGGCAGATTGCTTTTACTTTTTACTTTTTTAAATTTTTAAAATTTTTATTTTTCGAGTCGAAGAGTCACTCTGTCAACCAGGCTGGAGTACAGTGGCATGCTGCTCACAGCCACTGTAGTGTCGACCTCCTAGGTTCAGGCGATCCTTCCATCCTTCCGCCTCAGCCTTCTAAGTAGCTGGAACTACAGGCGTGCTCCACCACGCCCAGCTAATTTTTTGATTTGCTGGTCCAAACCCTTGAGTCAGGCAGTCCTCTTGCCTCTGCCTTCTAACGTTCTGGGGATATAGGCATGAGCCACCACGCCTGGAGTGGCAGATTGTTTATTAATCTGATTCCTCAACTGTAAAATGGGAATAACTACTCATCTTGCAGAGTTTTTAGCTTAGAAAAAGACTTATATATACAGTGTTGAGCACAGTTCCCGGCATGTGGTATGTTTTTCTAAGTGGTACACCCTCTGACTAGTCTATCCCCGTAGTATGACATTGTATTGTTATTTATATGTCTAACCATTTTCCTTTACAAGTTAGGTGCTTTTGTTCCTGTGTAGTATATATGCTTGAATATAAATAATATATTTTGCATAACTGATACTGTATTTTTTTATTTAGTATTTATTCTCATGTCACTAGAAATTATTATGAACGATAATTTTATTGCCTGAAAAATATTTCATGGAGTAGTGGAACCATCATTTATATAGAACACATCATAATACATTAAAAAACCCAGCCACAGGTTGAGTTTAGAAAAAGTTATTTTTATTGAAGACCCCAGTTAACCATCCCAGACTGAATGTTATCAACGTGCTTCCTGGTCAGCTTGAAGATAGAGGAAGTAGAGATAGCTATTGATCTCTTGTGATTTGTTAATACGTGAATATGTTAAAATTCTTTATTTCATTTATTTATTTATTTTTTGAGTTGGAGTCTCACTCTGTCTCCCAGGCTAGAGGGCAGTGACACACTCCTGGCCACTGCAACCTTGACTTGCTGGGCTTAGGCGATCCTTCTGCCTCAGCCTTCCAAGTAGCTGGAACTATAGGCATGCACCACCACGCCAGGCTAATTTTTTTGTTTATTGATTTATTGTAGAGATGAGGTCTTGTCAAGTTGTCCACGCTAGTCTGAAACCCGTGGGCTAAGGCAATCAGTCCTCTTACCTCAGCCTCCCAAAGTGCTGGGATTATAGGCATGAGCCACCTCGCCTGGACGATTCTTAAATTTTTAAATATCCTAGGTGTCATCATTTTAGGTGTTTTCACTTGTCAAGGGCAAACAAAGATGATCAGGCTGAAGTATTACATTTGATTGTTTCTCCTATGTATCAGTTACTTGATTATTTTTTTAAATTTAGAAAAGTTTATTGTGACATCTTTTTCTGTTTTTATATCCAGTTTTGGTTTTGTTCTAAGTTTGTGACTTTTTCCTCCTAACCTAAATATTACTGATAGATGATTGATGTAAGTTAGATATAATTTTTCTGTTATTTTTAAGGATTTGCGATTTTTAAAGTACTTTTCTGTTTGACTTTAGGATGACCAGATCATTAGCTGGCTGCTAGAATTCCGCTCTTCTATCATGAACTTGACAAAAGACTTCGAGCAGCTTATCAACATTATATTGGTAAGTTCACCATTTATTTCACTGATTAGTATGTACCTCAGTGCTTTGAAAACAGTACATATATCAGTAAAATGTTCATTTCTTCTTCCTTTCCTAACTCTAGAGATTGCCTTGGTTGAATAGAAGTCCAACAGTGGTGGAAGAATATTTGTCTTTTCTTGGTAATCTCGTATCAGCACAGACTGTCTTCCTTAGACCATGTCTAAGAATGATTGCTTCCCATTTTGTACCTCGTAAGTTGTTGCTCTTTGCTCGCTTTGATTTTTCTTTTTAAATACCTCTTTATTAAATTACAACCTTCTCCTTACATGTTGGAGATACTGCCATTGTGGAGTATTTCAGCTGCACATTGGTACTGGTTCTGGAAGATGTCTGTTCCCTATAATGACCTCTAGGGAAGTTCTAGATTAATTTCTTGCTGTGATTTTTATGGATTGTAATTTGCTTTGGTGAGCTTCTAATGAAGTCTTAGAACTCAGCTAGGGATTTTTAGCTGTTAAAAAACTATAAAGTTGCTTCACGTTTTTTCAGATTGTAAATTTAATCATTAAGTTTGAATTAGGGAAAAATACCTTTTTGTATAACTATTCATTGTCTAGGTCAATGACAGAATAACCTATATTTTTTTTCCTCTTCAAAGCTCGAGTGATCATTAAGGAAGGTGATGTAGATGTTTCAGATTCTGATGATGAAGATGATAGTAAGTATAAAAAGGTTTAAAAGAAAAGTTGAGCTAGGTATGGTGGTACATACCTATAATCCCAGCTACTCAGGAGACTGAGGTGGGTAGATTGCTTGAGCCCAGGAGTTGGAATCCAGCCTGGGCAACATAGCAAGACCTTGTCTCTTAAAAATAAAAAAAAAAAAGGGAGGGGATTAAAGCAAAGAATGCCTCCTTGTCTTAGAGAATGCATAATGAATGATAAAATACACTGACACCTGTTTTAATAAGTAGACTACAACAAATGGCAACCTTTGAGAGAATCTTTCTGTTATAGTTAGCATTGATATGCAAGCAGTTATCCTGAATGTGTTATTTAATTATTTAGCCTGTTTAGTTTTCATTGATAATTGTGGAGGAAAATCTTGGAGTTATTATTTCTCTGATAATTCACCTTTGGGTGTCAAGTGTCTTTAGCTCGATGTGCATCATTTCTCACTTTTGTGTTGATGCTTGTACTTTCAACTCTTCTCTCTGTAGATCTTCCTGCAAATTTTGACACATGTCACAGAGCCTTGCAAATAATAGCGAGATATGTCCCATCGTGAGTATACTTTTGTTACTTATTTTGCATCATGATGTTTATTCTCAAAAAAGTTCTAGTCAGTTAGAAAAGTATAAAATGTTAATAGCATCAAAACATGAATCTTGTGCTGTGTTTTTTTGTGTCCAGAAGATGAAGCATTGCATTCTACCGATGGCATTGTTTTCTACTCGTTGTCTTTAATTATTTTTCAAAAAAAAATTTTTTTTTTTTGAGTTGGAGTCTCACTCTGTCGCCCAGACTGGAGTGCAGTGGCCACTTCCAGCCACCGCAGCCTCAAGCTGCTGGGCTCAGGTGATCCTTCCGCCTCAGCCTCCTAAGTAGCTGGAACTACAGGCGCGCCTACCATACCCAGCTAATTTTTTGGATTTATTGTAGAGATGAGGTCTCACCAAGTTGCCTAGGCAGGTCTCGAGCCCGCGGGCTCAGGCAATCCACAAACCTCAGCTGCCCAAGGAGCGGGATTACAGGCTGAGCCACCGAGCCCGGCTTATTTTTCAAAATTTGTATGCAGATTCTCTCCCACATTTTGTATAGTGGTTGGAATTTTGCCTTTATCTTCAACAGATAATACTATCCAAAAATTTTCAGTGAGAAACCCCTGGGTGTGTTTGTGGCATGCCATGTTTGTGGGTTTCTTTTGGAGTGGTGGACTTCTAATTACCTCTGTAAGTTTATTATTTGTTAACTTAAAAAAAACCCAAGTTGATAATATTTTCCCCTTTTAAAAATAATGTACATGTGTAGTGGAAATGTTGCGGTTTTAAGCCGAAGCCCTCTTTTGTAGGAAAAAAACTCCCCCTTTGATTTGCTGTTGATTCACAGTTAATAGAAGCTTATTTTATAGTGGGGTCCAAAAGGGAGGCCCGAACATTACCTGTACAGTGAGCACTTGTATAGCTAATCCTGATTTGTACCCCACATCTTTAAAATAAAATAAAAAAAATAAATAGAAGCTTATTTTCCCCTAAGTCATTAAAGATATTTTGAAGATATACATTCATTTTAAGTTCCAGTTGACTGAGATACGGGTCCTTGTTTGCCTCTTGTCTCTACTCCATATTTGATTTTAGAATGGGAATTTTACTTTCCTAGAAAATCTGGTTAACATGGATTGGTTGATTTTTTTTTTTTTTTTTTTTTTTTTTTTCCTATAGGACACCATGGTTTCTTATGCCAATACTGGTGGAAAAATTTCCATTTGTTCGAAAATCAGAGAGAACATTGGTAAGCAATCTTTTCATGGGGAAATTAATAGAAAAGTTGTTTTGTGTGATTTCATTTTAGATGGTGTTAGGTATTTTTCTTAAAAGTTGTTTTGTCTTCTAAACTCAGAATTTGACTCAGATTCCTTTCTTATCATGTGACTAATGGGGATTCCCAGTGCCTTTTTCTCTTATTTCTATGTGCAAGTCTAGAAGGCAGAGTCCATCTCAGAAATGTCTTTAAAGCCTTCATGCTCATACAGATAAGAGTTCACTAGAATAGTTCATATGCTGCTAATTGTAAACCTGCCTTATTTGAATTGGAACCAGAGCCTTCTGCTTAAGTTTTTGTATTGTGTTTAGACATCTGCGTAGTTTTTGATAGTTAATAATGGTTGTCTTACTAGAAAAATGGAATCTAGCAATGTGTAAAAAGACTTATGTGCATGACTAAGTGAGATTTATCCTGGGAATGCAAGGTTGATTTAATACCTGAAAAAATCAACTTATGTAATATACCATATCAGTAGAACAGTAGGACAAAAATCACATGATCATCTCAGTAGATGCAGAGAAAGTGTTTGTCAAACATCAAAACGCTCTCATGACAAATGTAGAAGGAATCTTTCTTTTTTGTGTATGTGTCAGAGTCTCACAGTGTCGCACAGACTGGAGTGTGCAGTGGCATGCTTATGGCCACTGTAGCTTTGACCTGCTGGGCTCAGGTGATCCTTCTGCTTCCGCCTTCCAAGTAGCTGAAACCACAGATGTGCTCCACCATGCTGGCTAATTTTTTGATTTATTGTAGAAATGAGGTCTTGCCAAGTTGCCCAGGCTGGTCTCGAACCCCTGAGCTCAGGCAATCCTCTCGCCTCCCAAGGTGTTGGGATTACAGGTGTGAGCCACCATGCCCGACTGGGAAACTATCTCAACTTGATAAAGAGCATCTATGAAAAACCTACAGCTAACATTATACCCAGTGGTAAAAGATTGAAAGCTTTCTCCTAGGGTAAAGAACACAATAAGGATATCCGCTCCTGCCACTTGTCTAGCCAGGGTGGTTAGGCAACAAAAAGAATTAAAGGCATCCAGATGGAAAGGAAAACTCTTACAGATGACATGCTCATTTTACATGTTATCCTGAAGAATGCATGAGTTCAGCCTGGTTATGGACTAGACCAATGTACAAAAACTAGTTGTACAAGACAATTAAATGGGAGAGAATCTTCTTTTCAACACATGGTGGTGGCATAAGTAGATATCCACTTATCAGGTGACAAATGGGTATTCCCAGTGCCTTCTTGTCTTACTACTTTGTGTGAGTCAAGGTCAGAGTCAGTTTCCGAAGTATCTTTAAAGTCTTTGTGTGCTCATACAGATAAGAATTACTAGAAGATACAAATGAAGTATATGGATATCTGTATATAAAAATGAACTCAAAATGGATGAAAGGCTTAAAGCCAAAACTATAAAACTCTTAGAAGAAAACAGGTATAAATATTTGTAATGTTGGATTAGGCAATAGTGGGGTTTTGTTATTGTTGTTGTTTTTTTTTGTTTTTTGAGCCAGAGTCTCACTCTTCCAAGCTGGAGTGCAGTGGCATGCTCATAGCTACTGCAGCCTTGACCTGCTGGGCTCAGCCGATCCTTCTGCCTGGCTAATTTTTTTTGATTAATTGTGGATACGAGGTCTCACCAAGTTGCCCAGGGTTGTCTGGAACCTGGGACTCAGGCAGTCCTCTTGCCTCGGCCTCCTGAAGGGCTGGGATTACAGGTGTGAGCCACTGCACCTGGCCATTTTTTTTTTTTTTTGAGTTATAGTCACACTCTATCACCCAGGCTGGAGTGCAATGGCATGGTCATGGCTACTGCAGCCTCAACTTGCTGGGCTCAGCTGTCTTTCCACCTCAGCCTCTTGAGTAATTGGGACTACAGGCATGTGCTACCACAACACCTAGCTAATTTTTTTTGTAGAGATCAGGTCTCGCCATGTTACCCAGGCTGGTGTTTTTTCTGTTTAAATATTTGGATAATTTATGTAATTGATGTTTTGCTTACATAATTTTGATACTTTTTTTTCTGTGTTGCAATGTTTATCTTTTTATGTTGTATGTTTTAGGAATGTTATGTTCATAACCTCCTAAGGATTAGTGTATATTTTCCAACCTTGAGGCATGAAATTCTAGAACTTATTATTGAAAAACTACTCAAGTTGGATGTAAGTATTGACTAATTGATTTTTCCTTATTAAATATATTGTACTTAAGATCACAACTTGTGGAAACAATAATAGCAACAATGGAAAAGAAGCCCAGTTCCACCCTCCTTTCGTTCATGTCTCTTAACATTTCTTGAACTTCATCTATATGCTGGGAGTTACAGACAGTTCCTTCTCATGGTTGGGGGACAAGACTTTAAATGCAGTTACATAAATATAAAAGCACAGTTGTGGAAAATGCTGTGAATGAAACACATGCATTATTTGCTTTTTTGAGTTGGAGTCTCACTCTGTCACCCAGGCTGGAGTACAGTGACATGCTCACAACCACCACAGTCTCGACCTGCTGGGCTCAAGTGATCGTTCTCCCTCAGGTTTCCAAGTAGCTGGAACTACAGGCATGCACCACCATGCCAAGCTAATTTTTTTGTTTATTGTAGTGATGAGGTCTGGCTAAGTTGTCTAGGCTGGTCTCGAACCTGTGGGCTCAGGCAGCCCTCTCACCTTGGCCTCCCAAAGTGCTGGGATTATAGGCCTGAGCTACTGCACCTGGCCAACACATGTATTATTAAGAGCTAGAGAACCTGATGCATGCAGTCAAGGGTCAGGAAGGCATTCCTAAGGAAGTGATGTGAAATGAGATTCTGTAAATCTCTTTTTTTGTGTTTGACTTTTTTTTTTTGAGTGGGATTCTCACTCTGTTGCCTAGGCAGGAGTCTAGTGGCATGCTCATGGCCACTGCAGCCTCGACTCTGGCCTCAGGCAATCCTGCCACTTCAGCCTTCCAAGTAGCTGGAGCTACAGATGTGCGTCACCAGCCTGGCTAATTTTTTGATTTATTGTAGAGACAAGGTCTCGCCAAGGTGCCCAGGCTGATCTCAAACTCCAGGGCTCAGTCTGTCTTCTTCCCTCTGCCTCTTAAAGTGCTGTGATTACAGGTGTGAATCTCTGCATCTGGCCACATTTGACATGTTTTTTACATGTGCAAATTAAAATTGTAAATAGCTAAAACTTTGTTTAGAGAGACCTGCAGTAAGGTGCAAGAGGGAGTAAAAGGAAGTGGTAGATTCTAGCAACATTGTGGAGGTAAAGAGGAACTGGTCCTTGGGACTGTTTGGAAGTGGGGAGATAAAGGACAAGGGAGAGAAACCCTTCCATGGTAACTCCCTATGGCACAGTCTTGACGTTGCCTTAACAGTAGTAAGAAACAGGAGGAGAGGAAAGTAGAAGGTAGGTGTTGTATTTTGGATACCTCAAGTTCTAGGTGGACAGCTAGCTTCAGAGTGCTCACAAGCAATTGAGAAATCTGTAGGATAACACAGGTGAGGACAGGGGAGGGAGGTGGTCAGAAGAGGGAGAAATCAGGAGTACGGATGCCCAGGTGGGAGCTGCAAGAAGGAAGGGCTTGGTCAGTAGTATCAGATATTGCTGGCGTTTTTAAGATGGGTGAGATTTGGATTTGGTGATTTGACAGAAACTGCATTTCAGGAGAGAACGTGGATAGGGAGGAAGGGTCTATTGGAGACCTTGGTAAGGGTTTGTGGTGTGAGGACAGACTGGAGCAGGGCTGAGTGGTATGGTTCAGGATTGGCAAGGACTTGGGCAGGTTTGTGAACTCTAGAGGGAAGCTTTGGTGGAGAAAACATTGATATTCTAGGGGAGCAGTGTGATCTTGGAAGAGCTGGGTGTTGGGCCTGCGGGTGCGGTGCTCACCCTAAGTTGTACCTTTCTGGCCAACTCTATATATCCTCTAATGTTACTCTGGTATATACTTGAGGAATATTTTAGAATATGTTTATGAAGAAGGTTATGTATAGATAGTATAAGAGACATGGTTTGAGTATGTTTTTTGTTTTATTTTGTTTTTTGAGCTGGGATGTCAACACTGTCTCCCAGGTTGGAGTGCAGTGGCACCATCACAGCTCATTGCAGCCTTTACCTCCATGCCACCATGCCCGGCTGATTTTCTAATTTTTGGTAGAGATGTGGCCTTGCTGTGTTGCCTAGACTGGGGGTGGAATGTTAAACAAGATATTTGAAGTGTGATATACCAAAATAAATACTTAATAATTGAAACTGGGCTTGCAGTTCACCATTTTTCTGCTCGATTGATTGTATGTGATTGTCTTGTGCATAGAGATGGAATAAATGTTGAATTTGTTGAGGCTGTCTAATTTAGAGCATCATGTAGTTTATGTTGACTTTATATACGCATGTAGTAAAAAAGGTTTTGTTTCTTTTTTTCTTTTTTGTGTTGGAGTCTCACTCTGTCACCCAGACTGGAGTGCAATGGCCGCTCCCGGCCAC
>NW_007252182.1:470762-471634 GCF_000164805.1 Carlito syrichta | reverse complement strand
AAGTAGCTGGAACTACAGGCGCGCACTACCACACCTGGCTAATTTTTTTGATTTATTGTAAAGATGAGGTCTTACCAAGTTGCCCAGGCAGGTTGCAAACCCGCGGGCTCAGGCAATCTACTCACCTCAGCCTCCCAAGGCGTGGGATTACAGGCTGAGCCAACAAGCCTGGCTGGTTTTGTTTCTAATACTTAAATTCCTTCCTGACCCAGGTCAGTTTATAGGTTTGCACCATAATTGTGTATTCTTAAAATGCCATGTGAAGTGCTAATCTGGGCACCATTAATGTATGTATATCAGCTGAATTTGGCCCCAGAATGGCATGTTGTATTTTAAATGCTTTTATTCTTTTTGTTATAGGTGAATGCATCCCGGCAGGATATTGAAGATGCTGAGGAAACAGCTGCTGAAACTTGTGTTGGGACAGGTTCCACAGAAGGATTATTTAACATGGTCAGCATGTTTATTAATGAAAGCAGACTTAAGTTCACCATTTCAAATGATAGAAGAGATAGCTCATGGCCTTGCTTCTTTTTCAAGGCTTTAGGTTAAAACAAGATAGTTCGGCAGACTTGAAAATGATTCCTTAAATGAGTAGTTTTGGCCAGACTTGGTGGCTCAGCCTGTCATCCCAGCACTTTGGGCGGCTGAGGCAAGTGGATTGCTTGAGCCCATGGGTTCTAGACCAGCTCAGGCAACTTGGCAAGACCTCATCTCTACAATAAATAAAAAATAACCGGGTGTGGTAGCACGTGTCTGTGGTTCCAGTTACTTGGAAGGCTGAGGCGGAAGGATCGCCAGGTCCCAGAAGGTCGAACGTGCCAACTGCACTCCAGCCTGGGCGATGGAGTGAAACTCCCAACTAAAAAAAA
>NW_007252182.1:445750-470742 GCF_000164805.1 Carlito syrichta | reverse complement strand
AAAAAAAAAAAAAAAATGAGTAGTTTTCAGCCATGTTATTTACTACCTTAATTGGCTTATTTCCAAGGCTTTGGATTTAGGTTTGATAAAGTTTGTTTCACTTTCATTCTTATTATTTCCAATGTTTGTTTTTGTAAACCACATGTTGTTTGTAATGGAGCAATGGACAGAAAAGCATACCAGTTTTGTTTCTACATTTTACAAGTTGTAACCCTTAAAGCAGAACTTCTCTACCTGGAATGGGGTATAAAATTGGATTCAGTGGAAGGAGAGTCTGGGGCAAAGGGTGTCAGGGAACAGGAAGTAGGAGGAGCTACCCACGACTTGGTCACAGTTGTAAAGTAGCTAAAACCTGATCCTACCAGAAGTTGTGGAGTATGACTTGATCGGCAGAGTGGAGTCCTAGCTTGAGACCAGGAAGATGAACTCTTCTGACCCCTTGTCTGTCAGTTCATTGGTCCTGAAGTAGAGGGCTGGAGCAAGTACAAGGGCAATCCTGGCTCCTTTCTGCTGAGGGTGGAGGTGAGCTGTTGGTTGCCAGTACAGCAGCTGGAAGATAGGTGCCCAACCTGAGAAAAGGGAGCTGACACCAACAGTGCCCACTACAGTGGGCGCCAGGAGTAGGGCTGGGAGGATGCAGGGAACCTGAGTTGTTTGTATGGCCAGCTCTACTTGGGTCTTCTAGATGAGAATCAGAAACTAGGGCTCTGAACCTGTTCTTTTAATTTTCCCAGGTGGTTCTGTTTCATATCCATGAACAAGAGCCTAGAAAGGTGTCTGTGCATTTTCTTTGTTTTATCTTTTAGCAGAAATAATCCCTTGAGGATTTTCCCACTAAGCCACTTTCACATTGAAAAAAAATTTTTTGTGTGTGTTGAGTCTCACTCTGACCCAGGCTGGAGTGGCATGCTCATGGCCACTGCAGCCTCGATCTGCTGGGCTCAGGCAGTCCTTCCTGCCTCAGCCTTCCAAGTAGCTGGAACTACAGGCATGTGTTACCATGCCCAGCTTTTTTAAAATTTATTTATTGTAGAGACGAGGTCTCACCAAGTTGCCCAGGCTGGTCTTGAACCTCTGAGCTCAGGCAGTCCTCTTGCCTGGGCTTCCCAAAGGGCTGGGATTACAGGTTTGAGCCACTGTGCCTGGCCTCACATTGAAGTTTTAAATGTCAGTATTTACTTTTTATCTCCAAAGGATGAAGATGAAGAAACTGAAAATGAGACAAAGGCTGATCCCGAGCAGCTCGATCAGATGGTTCATCCTATAGCTGAGCGCCTAGACATCCTGCTGTCTTTGCTGTTGTCCTATATTAAAGATGTCTGCTATGTAGATGGTAAATCATAATAGATACCATTTATTGAACACCTACAATGTACCTGGCTCTGTGCTGGACATTTTCCAGACATTATTTCTGATACTAATAAAAATCCTACAAAAATCACTCTTGAGTATGAGTTTAAAAGAGTTTAGAGAGGTCAAGTTACTTGCCAATCTCACATGGCTTGAAAGATTTGTGATTCATAGAAAGCTATGTGATTCTTAAGTCTGGGATTCAGGCTTTATTGTATTTGTCTTCAGAGCCCCTGATGTTTCCACTGACTTACATCAAAGGATAATAGAGTGGTCAATTGTAAGCAGAGATCAAATTACACTCAGGTTGCTCTAGACATTTAAGAATGGTGTAGTAGGCACTGATATATGGTGCTCAGTGTTATGCATTAAGTTTAGAGGGTCTTTACCTGGTACCATCTTTGTGCCAGGTATGGGTACTGTAGTAAACAGCTATGCTTTTTGCCCTCATTGAACTTTAGAGAGTTTGCCATAAAAAAACAGTTTTAAAAAAAAGTCTGTCGTGTTTTTTGAATCACAAAAACAATTTTTTCCCATTCACATTACTAAGTTTAAAAAATGAGCCCAGTGACTAAGAATAATGGAACTTAAATCTGAGTTGACCATGTTAACTGTTTTAACTGTTTGCTGTTATGGAAACATGTTGGCTAAAAGAAAGAAATACATGTTGATTAGAGAAAATTTGGAAACTATAGGAAAAGGTAAAGACAATTGAAATGGCTACATTCCTGGTATTCAGGGAACCCTCATTAGCATTTTGATGTACGTCTTCTGTCAGCATATGTAGGAGTCTTTTTTAATTTGGAGGAGTGACAGCAAATGTAGTGTTTCATAATCTGCTAGTTAAATCCACATGATCATTAACAATTATTTTAGAACAGTGAACATCTTTTCGTATTCACTGTTCTAAAATAATTGTTAATGGTCATGTGGATTTAACTGTTCTCTTACTGTTTTCGCCATTATAAATAACAGTATAGTGAGCACCTCTTGTATAATCATCAGTTATTTGGGGTGGTACATTTCTAGCAGTAGAATTATTGGATAAAAGGACTTCTGCTACGTGAATTGTAAAACTGCCTTTTAGAAGGGTTCGCATATTTGCCATCACAGGTGTGTGTGTGTGTGTGTGTGTGTGTGTGTGTGTGTGTGTGTTGAGGGCCTGCTTCCTTGCCAGCACAGGTGTGTGTGTGTGTGTGTGTGTGTGTGTGTGTGTGTGTGTTGAGGGCCTGCTTCCTTGCCAGTCCTCAAAAAGGAAAATCTGCAAAGTAAAACCAGCATTCTGTTTTCATTATACTTTGCTGGATAATGTTGTATTTTTTTCTTTTTGTGTGTATGTGTTTGAATTGGAGATCCACTCTGTTGCCCAGGCTAGAGTACAGTGGCACACTCACAGCTACCGCAGCCTCAATCTGCTAGGCTCAGTTGATCCTTCGCCTCAGACTTCCAAATAGATGGAACCACAGGCGAGTGCCACCATACCTATTTTATTTACTGTAGAGGTGAGGTCTCGCCATGTTGCTCAGGCTGGGCTTGAACTGAGCTCAGGCAATCCTCGCCTCAGCTTCCCAAAATGCTGGGGTTATAGGTGTGAGCCACTGTACCCAATTATGTTGTATTTCTTAATGGTGTTGTGTTTTTAAAAACCTGGTGGCTGGGCTCGGTGGCTCAGCCTATAATCCTAGCACTTTGGGAGGCCAAGACGAGTAGATTGCCTGAGCCCGGGGATTCAAGACCAGCCCAGGCAACTTAGCGAGACCTCATCCCTACAATAAATAAACAATTAGCTGGGCATGGTAGTACATGCCTATAGTTCTGGCTACTTGGAAGGCTGAGGCGGAAGGATCGCCAGAGTCCAGCAGATCGATGCTGGGGTGGCCATGAGTGTGTCACTGCTCTACGGCCTGGGCGACGAAGTGAGATTCCAACTCTAAAAAATAAAAATAAAAACTTGGCATCTGAATTTTGTAGCTTGCAAAAAACCTGAAATGCCAAATTTTCTTGTAGGTAAAATTGATAACAACAAAACAAAGGATTTATATCGTGATCTGATAAGCATCTTTGACAAACTTCTATTGCCCACCCATGCCTCCTGCCACGTACAATTTTTCATGTTTTACCTCTGCAGCTTTAAGTTGGTAAGTAAAAATATCAGTAATGTTACTTGGCTTATTTTGTTCTTGTCCATAGTTTTTCCTGTAAAAACTGGGGTGGAAAGGATACAATGAGTTGAATGTTTTTTTCCTTGAGCTCATTTTACTAGTTCCCTTAATAAAATTGTATTTCCTTTTGGATATGTGAAAAGCACAGAGGGAATTGCTGCCTGTCTGCTCAGCTAGGTGCTCTGAAGATGTTATCTTGTCTTTGGTCACTAGGTAGTGCCCTTTCCTTTAATTCTAGTCTTTCTGTATTAAAATCTGTGGGCTATTTAACTTCTTTTAAACTCTTTAAAATCTATGGGCTATTTACTTTCCTTTAAACTCTTTCAGGGTTGAGTTCTAAGTAGCCCAAACCAACTTATCATTATTATTATTTTTGAGTCAGGGTCTCACTCTGTTGCCCAGGCTGGAGTGCAGTGGCACAGTTGTAGGTCACCACAGCCTTGACCTCCTGGGCTCAGATCCTTTTGCCTCAGCTTCCTGAGCAGCTGGGGTTACAGGTGCATGCCACCACATCTGGCTGGTTTTTTGCTTTTTTTCGTAGTGATGAGGTCTCACCATGTTGCTAGGCTGGTCTTGTACTCCTGGGTTCAAGTAGTCCTGCTGCTTAAGCCTCCCAAAGTATACTAGGATGCTTCCTTTTTGATCTTCCATCTGTGGTGGGACCACAGCCGAGATGCAGATTTCCATGAAAACCCTTATGGGGAAGACCACCACTCTCGAAGTTGAACCCTTGGATACAATAGAAACTGTAAAGGCCAAGATCCAGGATAAGGAAGGAATTCCTCCTGATCAGCAAAGACTGATCTTTGCTGGCAAGCAACTGGAAGATGGACATACTCTGTCTGACTACAACATTCACAAGAAGTCTACTCTTCATCTTGTGTTGAGACTTTGTGGTGGTGCTAAGAAAAGGAAGAAGAAAACTGGGCTCAGTGGCTCAGCCTGTAATCCTACGCCTTTGGGAGGCTGAGGTGAGTGGATTGCCTGAGCCCGCAGGTTCGAGACCCGCCTGGGCAGCGAGACCTCATCTCTACAATAAATCAAAAAATCAGCTGGGCATGGTAGCATATGCCTGTAACTCCAGCTACTCGGAAGGCTGAGGCGGAAGGATTGCCGGATCCCAGCAGGTTGAGGCTGCGGTGGCTGGGAGCAGCCACTGCATTCTAGTCTGGGCGACCAAGTGAGACTCCAACTCAAAAAAAAAAAAAAGAAAGGAAAAAGAAGTCTTATACAAATCCCAAGAAGAATAAGCATAAGAAAAAGAAGGTTAAGCTGACTGTCCTGAAGTACTATAAGGTGGATGAGAATGGCAAAATCAGTCACCTTCATCAAGAGTACCCTTCAGATGAATGTAGTGCTGGAGTTTTTATGGCCAGCCACTTTGACAGAATTATTGTGGCAAGTGTTGTCTGATTTACTGCTTTAAAAAACCAGAAGAGAAGTAATTGTGTATGGGTTTATAAAAGACATGAACTAACACTTTAAAAGTGTACTGGGATTACGGTGCCTGACTTAATCCAGAATTTTAAAACTTCCAGCTTTGACTTTC
Organism: Carlito syrichta; assembly: GCF_000164805.1. Lineage (NCBI taxonomy): Eukaryota > Metazoa > Chordata > Mammalia > Primates > Tarsiidae > Carlito > Carlito syrichta. The sequence continues at coordinate 465,681 of NW_007252182.1, read as the reverse complement.
TTTTTCGAGAGGAAAATTAAAGAGTGCTCTTTCCTCTTCGCTATTTGTAGCTTCCTAAAACAGGAGCGTATTGGTCATGGGTAAGAAGGTTGAACTCGTTCTGCCCAAACTTGGATGTTCCTAGCTTTAGAAAAGAGCTGTCTGGGAGAAGTTGGAAGTTTAACCTTTGCTAAGAAGCTTAGTCAGTCTGTTTTTTCCATAGTTTGCATAATTAATCAAATACCAGCTGTGCTTTAATACATACTTTCATTCATGGTTAAGTTCAGTGTGTGCAGAGACTGGAAGATACTTTGTACTTGGAGAAGGAGTTCCCATGTGGCGCTCTATGAGTGGATTGCCATGATTTCCAGATCTGACTGACATCAGAATCCTATTTTGTAATATGCCAGTTCCTAAACCTTGTCACAAACCTGTTGAATCTGTAGCTTCAGTGTTGATTTCAACATTCAACTAGGGATCCATTGGGTTATTTAGCACCCAAGATGCCTTTTGTTTTTAATAGTATTATCTCAAGATATTTTAAAATGCGAGACTATGAGACATTCACAAGAAATTAGAACTTTCTTCCCATATAGGTTAAGTAAAAATTTTAGGATCCTGCCGGGCACCGTGGCCAATGCCTGTAATCCCAGCACTTTGGGAGGCAGAGGTGAAAGGATGGCCTGAGCCTAGGGGTTCAAGACCAGCCTGGGCAACTAGGTGAGACCTTGTTTCTACAATAAATCAAAACATTTAGCCGGGCGTGGTGGCACACACCTGTGGTTCCAGCTACTTGGAAGGCTGAGACAGAAGGATCACCTGAGCCCTGCAGGTGGAGACTGCAGTGGCTGTGAATGTGCCACTATGCACTCTAGCCTGGGTGACAGAGTGAGACTTCTACCCGCCCCCTGCCCAAAAAAAATCTTAGGATTCTAATAGCTAGGCTATCTTAAGCCTTAAAAAAGATGAGACCAACACCTTCTCTTTATAGGGATTCGCAGAAGCATTTTTGGAACATCTCTGGAAAAAATTGCAGGATCCAAATAATCCTGCCATCATCAGGCAAGCTGCTGGAAATTATATTGGAAGCTTTTTGGCAAGAGCTAAATTTATTCCTCTTATGTAAGTAACCTAATTTGCCAAGTACTTTTCAATATCGTGCTTTAAATAGAGTATAGCATTGTCTCAAGTCAGAAATATCTGCCTTATTTTTTTGGTCTGACTTTAAAGTGAAAAAAGTTTGTTCCCCCACTCTATGCAAGATGTTTATATTTCTAAGAAACAATTTTAGAAAAAGTGTCTCCTTTTTTTAGATATAAAATCTCATACGCTAGCTAGGCCTTTTGTCATCTGTGTGGTTGCACTTGAAGATCCATTTGTCTTCGTGGGTAGTGTACAGTGTTGTGTACAGTATTTTGATTCTTTTTGTAGGTTTGTCATTTTTTATTTGCATTCCGAATCAATTCTCTCTGTTAAAGCTGAAGAAAAACCCTTTTAAAGGTAATGGAAATACCTATCTAGGAGCCAATTTCTTCCAGTGATCCATGAGGGCATCTTTGGGCAAGGATGCTTTTAAAAACCCTTGTCCAACAACTAAATTGTTGACCCTAGGACTTCATCAGAATCCTGCAGGGATAGTTCCACCAGACTGTCTTTCTTTTGTGATATGTTGGTAAATGTGCCCTAACTTGGCCATATTACGCTATGAGGGCTGGGAGCCCATTGGAGAAGCCCTTCTGAATTGATTAGGAGAACTTGTTCTCCATCCCTGGGGACGTTCTTAGGGACTTGCCTGTTGTTCCTAGAAGGTCGGAGCTGCCCTTCCTTGTAATTGGGAGGTTGTCCTCCCACCCACCTATCCTTTTCCTTCGTTTGTTTGCTACTCCTCTGTTCCTATGGGTAATAAAGAAGTTATGAACTTTTCATGGCTTATAATGAAAGGCAATTGTGTGTTATTTATGTTATTCTGATTTTTAATGAAGTGAGTAAGTTGACTTGAATTTTTGTTTTCTCTAGTACTGTAAAATCATGCCTAGATCTCTTGGCTAACTGGCTGCACATGTACCTTCATAACCAGGATTCAGGAACAAAGGCTTTTTGTGATGTTGCTCTCCACGGACCATTTTATTCTACCTGCCAAGCTGTGTTCTACACTTTTGTTTTTAGACACAAGCAACTTTTAAGTGGAAACCTGAAGGAAGGTCAGTGATATGGGGTTGGTGGACCCAACTGGGATTTCTCTTGTGTCCTCATCAGCTTTTAGAATGATGATTCTTTCCTTTTGTGAGATTTTGATAACTATGGATTCAGAAAACCACACATGCACTCAAACTTTAAGAAATAATTTCAAGCTGTCACAGTGGTACGTGTTTGTTATCCCAGCTGCTTGAGAAGCTGAGATGGGAGAATCACTTGAGCTTAGGAGTTTGAGGCCAGCCTGGGCAACAAAGTGAGATCCTATCTCTATGAAATAATAATAATTTCAAGCAGCTCACAGACCCCTAAAAACCACTTGCTTCAGAGAGTGAAATATGAAGATGTCTTCAGCGGCAAGACTGCAGCCAGTGCCCTGCAGAAAGCTTCTGTTTGATGTGCCTTGTCCTTATAACAGCCTGGTGTTTCCACTTTACAGACAGAACCAAAACACTGGGGAGTAATTTGCCCCAGATCATGTTGTTAGTGGCAGGATTAGAAACTGAAGCCTGGCAAGGTTTATCCTAAATTTTGTGTTCGAATGGATCAAACACCGCTATGTGAAGACTTAGTTAATTCACCAGTTTTCAGTTTTGCTAATTTCTGACGGTTGTTTGTTTGTTTTAATCTATTTTTGTTTTTTAAAATCTAACGGTTGAAATTTGTTTATTAAATTAGTGTGTTTTAGCCGAGCTCGGTGGCTCAGTCTGTAATCCTGTGCTTTGGGAGGCTGAGGTGAGTGGATTGCCCGATCCCGCGGGTTCGAGACCTGCCTGGGCAACTTGGTGAGACCTCATCTCTACAATACATCAAAAAATCAGCGAGCATGGTAGCACATGCCTATAATTCCGGCTACTTGGAAGGCTGAGGCGGAAGAATCGCCGGTGCCCAGTGGGTCGAGGCTGCAGTGGTCAGAAGCGGCCACTGCACCCCAGTCTGGGTGACAGAGTGAGACTCCAACTCAAAAAAAAAAAAAAACTTAGTGTGTTTTAGTTGAAGAGAGTCTCTAAGAACATTGTAATTAAGTCAGGGTGAGTTGTTTTGTGGTGGTGAATAATTCAGTAGCTTTATAGGCCACTTTCTCTAAATGTGGACTTCTCACCCTTGGTACTGGTGACATATTGGGCTGGATTATCCTTCATTGTGGGGGGCTGTCCTATGCACTGTACAATGTTTAGCAGCCTTCACCTACTAGCTGCCAGCAGCAATCTCCACTACCCCACTTATGACAACTAAAACTGTCTTCAGACACTGCTGAATGTCCTCTGGGGCACTGTCTCCTTGGGTTGAGAATGACAGCTCTAAACTGAAACATCTATGTGTTGTGTTTTATATGTATTTGCTGTTATCCTGTATGCTTCTAGAAAGAGATGTGGGTTAAAATTGGTTGTGTAAACTAGTAGGAGGATAAAACTTTATCATAAGATAAGCAAAATGTCTACTTTTCTTTGTATAAATAAATGCCAGGAATCTTGGTTAAAGAGGATATATTTCTGGTAAGCCATGATGTTATCCCATTTATGTAATTTTAATCAAAATATGCACTGAAGAAACTTCCAAGAAAATATACTTCACCAGTTGGTCTCCTTGCCTCTTAAAATAAATGTGATATCTTTATTTTGCCAATGTAGAAGAGAATTATAGTCACTAGTTCCAAGAAAGAGGCTTCTGTCTAACTATGCTTTCTATCTTCAGAGTTTTTTGTTTTTAAAAAATGACAGGCCGGGTTCAGTGGCTCAGCCTGTAATCCCAGCACTTTGGGAGACCAAGGCGAGTGGATTGCCTGAGCCTGTGGGTTCGAGACCAACCTGGGCAACTTGGTGACCTCGTCTTTACAATAAATAAAAAATTAGTTGGGCATGGTAGCACACACCCGTAGTTCCAGCTACTTGGAAGGCTGAGGTGAAAAGAATCACCAGCGCCCAGCAGGTCGATGCTGGGGTGGCTGTGAACATGCCACTGTACTCAAGCCTGGACGATGGAGTGAGACTCCAACTCAAAAAAATTAAAATTAAAATTAAAAAATGACAAATACGAGACAGTTAATGTGCATTTGATAACAATATTCTACTTCCCTAATAATTTAAGACATTCAAGTTAAAATGAGGTTGCTATTTTGTTTTTTGTTGCCTGACATGGTTGTTAGCTGAAATCAAATCACAAGGTCTTTTTCCCCTCTCAATAAACTAAGCATATGCTGGGCTTACAAATAGATATATTTCAAATTGTCATAATCATACTGCCTACGGGAACATGTATTTACTTCCTGCATCTTTAATGGAATAAACTGTCTTTAGAAAACTCCTGGTGGGGCTGGGCGCTGTGGCTCACGTTATAATCCCAGCACTTTGGGAGACTGAGGTAAGGATTGCCTGAGCCCATGGGTTTGAGACCAGCCTGGGCAACTTGGCAAGACCTCATCTCTACAATAAATTTGCTGGACGTCGTGGCACTCGCCCATAGTTCTAGCTACTTGGAAGGTAGAGGCTGCGGTGGCCATAAGCGTGCCACTGCACTCCAACCTGGGGTGACAGAGTGAGACTCCAACTCAAAAAAAAAAAAAAGAAAACTGCCTTAGTCATAAATGGATGTTGTTAACCTAGTGATACTCTCTTAGGCCAGCCGCTTTTTGACTGTCTGCATAGGCCTTTATATAAAGCATTTCTGCAAATACTTTCTTAATTGTACCTTAAAAAATTCTTTTTGTTTTAAATCAAAGGTTTAAGGTATCTTCAAAGTCTAAATTTTGAACGTATAGTGATGAGTCAACTAAATCCTCTGAAGATTTGCCTGCCCTCAGTGGTTAACTTTTTTGCTGCTATCACAAAGTAAGTTATTTATACTTTTTTGATGAAAACTGTTTAACCATTTGCACTTGGAGACAACTTGACTGCACTTTTTCACAAAATAGTGAAAAAATGAATCATTTCATATTAAATTGTAAAGTGTTATGACCAATTATTTTAATGATATTTGGCTTAGAATGGAGTTTTGGACATTAAGGAACTTACTTATGACAAAAAAAATCAAAAATTTTTATCTTTTTTTTTTTTGAGTCAGAGTCTCACTCTGTTGCCCAGGCTGGAGTGCAGTGGCATGCTGCTCATGGCCACTGCAGCTTCAACCTGCTGGGCTCAGGTGATCCTTCCACCTCAGATGTCCAAGTAGCTGGAACTGCAGTCTTGTGCCATCATGCCTGGCTAATTTTTCTTGATTTATTGTAGAGATGAGGTCTCGCCAAGTTGCCCAGGCTGATCTCGAACCCATGGGTTCAGGCAGTCCTCTTACCTCGGCCTCCCAAAGCGCTGGGATTACAGGCTTGTACCACCGCCCCTGGCCTATCTTATATTTTTCTAGCGTGTGATAACATGCGAAATAGTCACCAACATACACTGCAAGTTCATTGATATATTTTGTGCAATAGTGGTTTTTTTGATGCCTTCCACCTGGTGTTTTTCTATTTAAGCAGATAACACAGTCTCATTTTCTTCCTCCCATATTAATATGTAATTTATTGTCTGGTCTCTTGTTCAAGGATGATGTGGAAGGACACACTCTCAACTGATTAGTCATATCTCAGTATATGTTCCATCTCTTTATTGCTTTTTCATGCAATTTGATTGGAAAATGTCAAAGAAACATATATTTTTGAAAAATATGTGCTGGCATAATTTTGTTCTGTATAATCACCAGCAATCTCTTTATGTCCCCTGAGATGTTTGCTAGATTTACAATGTCCCTTCAGAAGGGATATATGAGAGCAAAGGGTTAAAAGTAAGTTTGTGTTTGTGTTAGTATTGTAAGATTGTTAAATTTCTGTGTAATTAGTAATGGTAAAGCATTAAGAAACCAATAATGCAATCTTTGGAGAAAGTACTGCAATACAGCTATTGTTTTTAGACTTTGATGGCAAATTTCTACTACTTTTATCCAAAGGGAGGCCTATGCACTTTGAAATAAGTAGGGCGACCAGCCTGGGCAACTTGGTGAGACCTCGACTCTACAATAAATAAATAATTAGCCAGGTATGGTAGCACGCGCTTGTAGTGCTGGCTACTTGGAAGGCTGAGGCAGAAGGATCACTGGAGCCCAGCAGGTCAACACTGGGGTGGCCGTGAGCATGCCATTGCACTCCAGTCTGGTTGACAGAGTGAGACTCCAACTCAAAAAAAAAGAAAGAAAGAAGGCAACCAGTAAGCTGAGAGGTGTAAGCCAAAGATGCTCATGAGAGTGACTCCTGTAATAGGAATAAAAACAAACTGGATACAGGGGCAATATCTACCTATTGGAGACTGGCTTAAAGAAGGACTGTATTGTCTCAGGCCTGGTGGCTTTAGCTAATCCATAGCCTTTACTGTGTACCAGGCACAGTGCTAAGCATTTTACATGGACTCATTGAATCCTTACACAAACCTGTGGCTGTATTCTTAACCACTACTTATAGGTGCAGGTACAGAGAGGCTAAAATCATTTGCCTAAAATCATACAGCCAGACTATAACAGAGCTGAGAGTTGAATACAGGCAGTCTGCCTTCTTTGTAAGCATTCACTGAGTTATCCTCCTTTATGAAGAAAGCAAGTTGGAGACCTTGGGCATTTAATTAGGATATTCAGGTGGGATCATAGCTTAAAATCCTCAACAGTTAGGAGTCTGTTCCCTTTTCATCTCTCTGTCCCCTTTGGGTGGCTTGCCATCCTCATTCAGCAAACTTAGTTCTCCCTTCCTGGACGTCTAATTCAAGGTTTCCATCACCTGAGATCTCAACAATGGTAGTGAGACATTTAGTCTGACCAAGAGCTCACCAAGTTGCCCAGGCTAGTCTCGAACCCCTGAACTCAGGCAGTCCTCTCACCTCTGCCTCCCAAAGTGCTGGGATTATAGGCTTGAGCCACCGCACCTGGCTGTTCTGTGAATTTTTAAAAGTGAGTCTTTGTTGGGATTTCAGCTGTGCTTTTCTGTGTTGGGAAGGACAGTTTAGGAACGATCCCAGGTACAGAGGCCCATCAAGCAGGCTCATCAAGGGTGGACCTCTGCTCTGCTTCATCGGGCTTCACTCTCCCAGCTGCTTCCCATCTTCCAGCAATGTGCTAAACCTTTCACCACAACCAGCTAATCTAAAAAATTAGCTGGTTGTGGTGACACAGACCCATCATTCCAGCTGCTTTGGAAGGCTGAGGTGGAAGGATTGCCTGAACCCAGCAGGTCAAGACTGTGGTGACTGTGAGTGTGCCACTGCACTCCAGCCTGAGTGACAAAGTGAGACTCCTACTTATAAAAAATAAAATAAGAATAAATTTCTTTATATGTTAAGTAGGGGTGGAATATTCATAGATTTCATGGGAAAGAGGTGGCGATTTCTAAGAATTAAGAGTCCACCTAGTTTATTGCTATAAATGGGCAGGGTCTCAGAGCTGGCATGTGCTGGAGGGTGTGTCATATAGCTTGCTAATGCAGTATAATAAGGGTATAATTGGGCAAGGTCGAGTAGTGGGCCAATTAGTTGCCATCTTGGTTCTAGCTGGCTCTAATCGGTTCTTAACCGCATCCTGTTTTCCACTGGTGGGGGGAGTGGTCAGAAAACCAGGCTGTTCACTTCAGAAACTGTTTCAGCCACTTGTTGTGAGAAATTAACTTTGCTCTTTATTTTACAAAGCTAGTGCTTTTAATTACTATCTCAGACTGAGTGTGGTGGCTTATGCCTATATAATCCGAGCACTTTGGGAGGCTGAAAAGTTTTGAGACTATCTTGGGCAACATGGCAAGACCTCGTCTCTACAATAAGTAGAAAAATAAGCTGGGTTTGGTCGTATGCATTTGTAGTCCCAGCTACTTGGGAGGCTTAGGTGGAAGGATTGTTTGAGCCCAGTTGGCTGAGGCTGTGATAGCCTGATCAGGCCACTACACTCTAGCCTGCACATCAGAGTGAGACTCTGATTCAAAAATAAGTAAATAAAATAAAAATTACTGTCAGTTTTGCTGGTTTATACTCCCACGAGGAGTAGAGGGCCAAAAGCAAGCTTTGCTAATGGAACAGAAATAGAAGGAAGTTGCTTAAAGTTGTGATGTTGTCCTGACATCCTGAGGATAGATATCTGATGGTACTGGGGGGAGGGCGCAGGGTGCTAGGAAGAGAGTGGCAGGAGGAAGCTCAGTCTTGGTCTTGGAGAAGCTGTCTTGTAAGTGATTTTTCAAGTTGCTGAGTCCTTCAGAGATAGCCATCAGAAACATTGACAACATACAGGTTCTGTTTTTTTTAATTATGTGTTCTTCTGTCTAACTCTTCTCATATACCATGCCTCTTCCTTTCTTTACCATTTTTTGGGACCATGACTCAGTCACCCTCATGTTCCTCCTTCTGTAAAGTCCTCATTTCATCTTCAGCAGCCAAGTCTCCATGTGGCTCCTTGGTAACTCCTGGATCCCTTTTCTCAACCTCTGTCTCTCGCAGTAAAGTAAACAGACACCTATATAATTATGCAAACTGAATGTTTCACCTTGTGAACATTTCCTTTTAGTGTGTAATACCTATTAATCTGAGACAAATTTCATATTCTGAGTGATAGCCACATTTTCTTTTTTTAGCAAACTTACAGATCGTAAACCCAGAGCACTGTACCCTAAAAATGTTGCTTTCTGTTATTTTTACTAGCACTTGCTATATTCAGCAATATCTGTGTGGTCAGTACAGTTGTCACACAAGTCACATTCATGCAGAGTAATGCCAGCATGTAAATGCCTCTGTTTTGGTGTTCCACAGTAAATACCAACTAGTCTTCTGCTACACTATCATTGAAAGGAACAATCGCCAGATGCTACCAGTTATAAGAAGTACGGCTGGAGGGGACTCAGTGCAAACTTGCACAAACCCACTGGACACCTTCTTCCCCTTTGATCCTTGTGTGCTTAAAAGGTGGGTACTCTTGGCTGGCCCAGTAGTTCACACCTGTCATCCTAACATTTTGAGTGGCCGAGGTGGGAGGTCTTCTTGAGCCTAGGAGTTTGAGACCAGCCTAGGCAACATAGTAAAACCCAATCTCTCCCAGAAAAAAAAAAATTAGCCAGGCATGGTGGTGCGTGCCTATCGTCCCAGCTCCTCAGAAGGTTGAGGCAGGAAAACCACTTGAGCCCAGTGGTTTGAGGCTGCAGTGAGCTATGATCACACCACTCTGCTCTGGCCTGGACTACATAGCAGGACACTGTTTCTACAAAAGAGAAAAAAAGGCAGGTGCTCTTCAACATTGACACTGTTGGAGGTGAATTTAAATATGAACTTGTGTTTGCTTTTTCCAAGGTTGGGAATTAGGACTTTTTTGTCCTAAGTGACCCTTCCCGGCTGTTGAGGAGAATCTCATGGCCTCCCTGCATGGTTCACAGGCCTGAAGTAGACAATACTTGGCAGAATCTGCTGAGTGTCACAGGCACACCTGGGTTTGCAGAATTTCACCCCAGCCAGAGCCCAGATTGAACCCCAGGGATTTGTCATTTTTGTCTTTCTGTACATCTGCTGGTTTAAACATGAAGGGTATGAGGGTGAAGGCACCAGGAGAGGGAAGTGCTGTCTTTTCTTGGGTCAGGATTTTTTGCCAAGTGACTTGCTCCTTCCTCTAGAAACCACATTTCATACTGCTGCACAGCATAAACAAAAGTCAAATGATTCATCTCAATGAGTTATTCTAGAAAACCACCAGCATGACCATCAGGGACTGTCTGGTCGGTTCCCCAAGGCTTGCTTGACTAAAACCAGATTACTCGCTTTCCCTAGGCTTCGTTTTCAGCAAATTACCGTAGGAATATTTAAAAAGGGAGTTCCAGAATGCCAGTTTCCTTTTCATCTGGTTATAATATAACTCACTTGTCAGGCTTTGTGGTGCTTTCGCACAATTTCACTTGGAAATGGAGAGATGAGCAGCAGCAGGTGTGACGGCATTTGCAGGAGCAGCGCTCATCTTTCTCTGGCACACAGAGAGCCACGTTAGTTTCACTACTGACTCAGTCTTCTTTGACGTCATTCTTCGAGCCATAGTTTTCACTTCTTGGTTTTGGGAAATGGGTCTTGTGAGAAAAGATCTAAACACACTTTGGCTTTGGCTTAAGTATTTACGTTGACTTTGCAATGTGATCCTTGTTGGCAGATCAAGGAAATTCATCGATCCTATTTATCAGATATGGGAAGACATGAGTGCTGAAGAGCTTCAGGAATTCAAGAAACCCATTAAGAAGGTACATTTGTGATTCAACACTTGGAGTAAGCTCCTCCGCGATTACAGGTCACGGTCAGATACTAAGTGGCAATATTGCACTTCAAAATACTGTGTTGTATTCATTCTGCCTTTATAAAATTCCAAGCCCAGGCTATGTTCTTATTATTAAAAGACTTTTTGCTTTTTTGATGGATTGCTTAAAACAGACACTTCACACATTGACTTTGGGAAGTGCAGGTTAATAGCGAATTAGCTGAACAAATTAAGTTCTTACCACCTGATCATTATTACCAAGTAACAATCTCCAAGTGCCACACATTGAAACCATCCTGGAAGTTTGAATTAATTGTATAGATCTTCATGAATGCATGAAGATGTGATCTCAGCATTTCCTCCAGTACACAGTAGGTGGAGCTGGGACACCTACTGCCGAAGAAGAAAGTTAGGGCCAGGCATAGTGGCTCACCCTGTAATTCCAGCACTTTTGGAGGCAGCGGCAAGAGGATTACCTGAGCTCAGGGGTTCGAGACCAGCCTCTGAGCATCATGGCGAGACCATATCTCTAAAAATAAATGAATAAATCAGCTGGATGTGGTGGCACATGCCTGTGGTTCCAGCTACTTGGAAGGCTGAGGTGGAAGGGTCACCTGAACTCAGTAGGTCGAAGCTACAGTGGCCGTGAACGTGCCACTCCAGACTGGACCACAGAGTGAGACTCCAACTCAAAAAAAAAAAAAAAAGAAGAAGAAAGTTAGAATCCAATAAATCCGTGGTTCCCAACCTTTTTGGCATCAGGGGGACCAGTTTCATGGAAGACAATTTTTCCACAGACCGGAGTGCAGGGGATGGTTTTGAGTTGATTCAAGCGCCTAATGTTTATTGTGCACTTTATTTCTATTATTATTACATTGTAGTATATAATGAAATAAATATACAACTCACCATTTAAAAAAAGGTACAGACAGAAGTGGTAAATAAAATAATATGCAGGGCCACATGCAGACTAAAATAAGTGTCAGATTCTGACTTAAAGTCTGCCACCAGATGCAGCTGGCAATTGAAGTACACCAACTCACTTGCCACTCACTGATAGGGTTTTGCTATGAGTCTGCAAGCAATTGGTTTATTACGGTCTCTGTGCAGTCAAACCCCACTGCTAATGTTAATCTGTATTTGTACCTGCTCCCCAGCACTAGCATCACCACTTCAGCTACATGTCTGATCATCAGGCATTAGATTCTTACAAGGAATGTGCAACTAGATCTCTTGTGTCACAGGTTACAATAAGGTTTACACTCCTTTGAAAATCTAATGCTGCTGCTGATCTGACAGGAGGTAGAGCTCAGACAGTAATGTGAATGATGGGGAGTGGTTGTAAATATGGATGAAGTTTTGTTTGCTGGCTTACTTACTGGCTCGCCAGCCTGCCACTCACTTCCTGCTGTGCGCCCCTGCTTCCTAACAGGACACGGACTGATACCGGTCCAAGGCCTGGGGGTTGGAGACCCCTGCAATAAATCAGGTCACTGTTCTCTTTCTTTGTAACACGTTTCATTCCACATTAAAAGTCAGTTTTAATGTGCCTTTTTTTTTGCATTGGACTCTCACTCTGTCACCCAGGCTGGAGTGTTACACTCAAGGCTACCACAGCATCGACCTGCTGGGCTCCTTCTCCCTTAGCCTTCCAAGTAGTTAGAACTACAGGTGTGCACCACCGGCTACTTTTTGGTTTATTGTAGAAATGAGGTCTCGCCATGTTGCCCAGGCTGGTTTTGCATTCCTGCGCTCAGACAATCCTCTTGCCTCCGCCTCCCAAGTACTGTTATTACAGGCATGAACCACTCCACCCAGTCTTTTCTTTTTATTAAGTAAGCATTGGAAAGTTCATTTTATAATTTCCTTTATATTTTTCATGGAGAGAAAGGGTCATTCATTCACAGTATGAATAAATGACATACAATTCATTCACAGTGTGAAGTCATTCATTCACAGTGTGAATAAGTGACACTGAGCAAGAATGACCTGTCATATTGCCTGTCCTCACTGAACTTAACATTTGTTTACAAATCACTTTAAACAAATACAATATGTGATGAGCAATGATGTGGGTGGTTCAAAATAAAGAAGTGTCTTTCAGAGGAAGCTTTTTTTTGTTAAAAAAAATTTTTTATGGACTCTGTCACCCAGGCTGGAGTACGGTGGCATGATTACAACTCACTGCATTCTCCTGGGCTCAGGCGATGATTCTGTCAGCTTCCTGAGTAGCTTGGACTACAGGTGCATACTCCCTTGCCTGGCTAATTTTTTATTTTTTCATAGGCCGTTCTCGAACAGTCCTCCCAAAGTATTGTAATTACAAGCATGAACCACTGCACCCAGTATTTTTTTTAAATAAATAAGCATTGGAAAGTTCATTTTATAATTTTCTTTATATTTTTCATGGAAAGGGAGGGTCATTCATTCACATTGTGAATGAATTTCATACAATAGGTATAACACTGAGCAAGAATGACGTTACCTATCCTCGCTGAACTTAAAATTTGTTTACAAATCACTTTAAACATACTGTGTGATGAGCAATGACATGGGTGGTTCAAAATAAAGAAGTGCTTTTCAGAGGAAGCTTTTTTTTGTTTAACAATTTTTTATCAGCCGGGCGTGGTAGCGCATGCCTGTAATTCTGGCTACTTGGAAGGCTGAGGCGGAAGGATTGCCGGAGCCCAGCAGGTCGAGGCTGTAGTGGCCAGGAGCGGCCACTGCACTCCAGTCTGGGCAACAGAGTGAGACTCCAACTCAAAAAAAAAAAAAATTTATTTTTATTTTTATTTTTTATGATTTCACTCTGTTGCCCAGGCTGCAGTGCAGTGGTATGATTACAACTCACTACCGCCTCCTGGGCTCAGGTGATCATTCTGCCTCAGCTTCCTGAGTAGCTTGGACTACAGGTGCACATTCCCATGCCTGGCTAGTTTTTTAATTTTTTCATAGGCCATTCTTGAACAGTCCTATCAAAGTACTAGAATTCCAGGCACAAGCCACTGCACCAGGCCTGTTTGTTTTTTTAGAGATACGGTCTTGTGATATTGCCCAGGCTAGGCTTGAATTTCTGGGCTCAAGCGATTCTCCTGTCTCGGTCTCTCAAGTAGCTGGGACTATAGGAGTGAGCGATCACACCTGGCTTGGGTGGAAGGTTTTGAAATTAGGATCTTATTTTCTTTGTGTTCACCTTTATACAAGTAGCACATTCTCAAGGAAAGGAATTCTCGAAAGCTTTTCAGTCACCATTTTGTGATCTTACTGGTGGTTTATGTTTTATACAGGAAATTGTGGAGGATGAAGACGATGACTTTTTGAAAGGTGAAGTGCCTCAGAACGATGCTGTGATTGGGATTACGCCGAGCTCTCTTGATGCGCATTTCCGAAGTCCTTCGAGTAGTATGGGCTCCCCACCTGTGCTATACATGCCAGACCAGTCTCCTCTCCTCTCGAGGACTTGTGACTGAGTTGTGACGTTCTTTCCTATCCTGCATCAGGCCCTTCAGCACCCAGTTCGTGCTGTTTGGGCATTGCCTTGAACTTGAACGAGTGCCTGCCTCGGGTATCGGACTTTCAAGTTAGACTTAATCTAGTGTCTGAACAGACTTTTTTTCTCCCTTAGAGTAAAAAGACTGAATATCATGTGCAATATTTTACAGTGGGGTTGATGATACGTATTGAGGACTTTACTTCTTTGTTTATTGTGTACTTTTTTGTGTTACAGCTTTTTGACATAATTATGTAATTTCTAATATAGGCAGCAGCCTGTTTTAACAAGTTGCCTTTTTAAAATAGGTTTTTGTCAGAGCCATGGTCACAAGACTTTGTTGCTCTGCTTTCAGTGAAGAATCCTCTAGGATAAATCCTCTGTTTACAGACTAACTGGAATGGATTTATTTTGGCAACATTGTTTACCTTCTGCTGTAATGGTGATTGTGTTGGGATTTTAGTGGGGTGCAGAGAAAATAGAAGAATAGTAGGGGGGGGGTAGCCAGACCTGGTATGGAATAGGAAAGTTGGGGCTGGCACTAGAAAAGATTTCCAGGGACTTCAGAGACTATGCAAAGCCAGTAGGGGGAGAGAAACAGAATCAGATACTGCCACCATGTGAAAATGTGTTTAGAGAAGAATGGAGGTCTGGGTAATGAACCTCCCATTGAGTGAACTGAAGTTGGGCTTGGCTTGTGTAACACATGATACATGATTTCTCCTTCGACTCTCAAGCGTTCTGTGAGAACTGGAGCTGCCCTGTGAGAACTGGAGCTGCCCGTTGGTAGCAGTTAGATCACGTTACTTTTAACCAGCATTACTTGGTTACTTTGAGAATTTCTTTATTCAACAGGAAAAAAATATTTTGGTTATTTGGTGGCATGGTTTTGCTAGCAACAGTAGGCCTGCAGTCTCCATCTGATGGGTGTGTATGTCATGGATTCAGCTTGATAAGCTCGTCCACAAACTCTTGGTATTTTTATAACTAAACAATGAGAGGGAATGTCTAGGATAACCTCGCTTTATACCAACTTGTGCAAGCACTGTTAGAGTCATTTTGAAGCTCAAGCATATTTTCGCTTTGTTTCCTATATGTTTTAGTTGTTTGTGAAAACGGCTGTCTTTAAATATATTTATTTTTCTGCCTCTTCTATTTATTTAAAGGCAAGCAGTATTTTCATGATCATAAATATTTTATAATGAAATACTTCCTCTTTCCTAGGGCTTTGTATGTTCTTATATAATTACATTGATGGCATGTTCTTGTATAATTACATTGAGTGTGGAGTTTGAATTTCAGTCTATAAATACTTCTTTGGAAAATATAAATTTTTATTACTTCAAAGGTTTTGGAAAGTCATGTGAGAACTTTAAGGTTTTCTTTTTTTTAACTACTGACAAAAGTGGATTTTTGTATATTGGATAAAATGAGTAAGTGAAATTGTACCCACAAAAATTAACCATAAGTGGGGTCTTTGTGGTTGGGAAGAAGTTTTAATGTAGAAGAATGTATTTACAAATAAGTCTGTTCAATTAATAGAGGAGTTTGAGCAAAATAATCCATTGTGAAAATAAAACACTGACATGGTTAGCCTGAAATTTGCATTCTTATGCTAATAAAGGGAGGTACCCCAATGAAAGGACTTCTCACATAAATGTTCTTTTGATTTCTGTGTGTGTTTTTACTGATTAAATGTATTAAAGCACCATCTTGCCATGGAAAACTGCTCCTAAGGCCTCACCATTAAAAGGGAGAAATAAGCCAGGCTCGGTGGCTCAGCCTGTTATCCCGTGCCTTTGGGAGGCTGAGGTGAGTGGATTGCCTTAGCCTGCGGGTTCGAGACCCACCTGGACAGCGAGACCTCATCTCTACAATAAATCAAACATCAGCCGGGCGTGGTAGCGCACGCCTGTAATTCCGGCTACTCGGAAGGCTGAGGCGGAAGGATCGCCGGAGCCCAGCAGGTCGAGCCTGCAGTGGCTGGGAGCGGCCACTGCACTCCAGTCTGGGCGACCGAGTGAGACTCCAACTCAAAAAAAAAGTCCAAAAAAAAATAATAAATAAATAAAAGGGAGAAATAGCCAGGCTCGGTGGCTCAGCCTGTAATCCCATGCTTTGGGAGGCTGAGGTGAATGGATTGCCTGAGCCCACGGGTTCGAGACCCGCCTGGGCAATTTGGCGAGACCTCATCTCTACAATAAATCAAAAACTAGCCGGGTGTGGTAGCGCGCGCCTGTAGTTCCAGTTAATTGGAAGGCTGAGGCGGAAGGATCGCCGGAGCCCAGCAGGTTGAGGCTGTGGTGGCCGGGAGCAAGCCACTGTACTCCAGTCTGGGCAACAGAGTGAGACTCCAACTGAAAAAAAAAAAAAAAAAGGGAGAAATATTGCTGGTGTGACTGAGAATGTTCAGAAACTATTTGCATGCTGTGATGAGGATTGGTGTGTTTGAAGGATCAGCTCCCCCCTCACACCCATCTGAGAGTGACAAGTGACAGGCTTAAAAAGTTACATGCTTTGAAGTAACATCTATGGAGAAAAACTCTGAAGTCTCTTTGGAAATTACACAACAACAATGGGAATTTTCCATGCCTCTTACTAAAAAGCAAGTCTTCAATTGTAAGTCCCTGGGTCCATCCTTTTGTCTTTGTGCTATGGCTGGGTCTTCCTTGCTAAGTAGCTGAATTATATGCAAGTGTGAAAAGACTAGTGCCTTACAAAGTGTCATACATACCAGACCTGGCTTTCCTTCTTAATCAACTGTTTGACCTTGAGTAAGTTACCTAATCTCTCTCTGAACTTTTACTGAGCTATAAAATGGGAAATAACTGATAACTACTGTAGGGTTTTGAGGATTCACTGCATGTAAAAGTCTGTTCATAATAGCTGCTTGGCTACCTTGTAAGAACGTCTAAGCAGGAAGCATGTTCATGGTAAGTTCCTTTCAAGGTTGCGATAACTTGTTTCTTCCATGTTGCCTCCTTGGTGCCAATTTAGATCTGAACTACAGAGGAAGGGCCAGAGTGCCCCCCAGTCAGTGTTTATTGTGGTGACTTTTAACCTCAGTTATGCCCTGGGGAGCTTTGAAAAACAAGATGCAGGCCCAGTGCAATGGCTCACATCTGTAATCCCAGCACTTTGGGAGGCTCAGGCAAGAGGATTGACTGAGCCAGAGGCTTGAGGCCAGCCTGGGCCACTTGGCAAGACCTTGTCTCTACAGTATACCAAAAAATTAGCCAGGTGTGGTGGTGCACACCTGTGGTTCCAGCTACTTGGAAGACTGAGGTAGAAGGATCGCCTAAACCCAGCTGGTAGAGGCTGCGGTAGCTGTGAGTGTGCCACTGCACTTCAGCCTGGGTGACAGAGTGAGACTCAACTAAAAAAAAATTAGCCAGGCGTGGTGGTGGGCACCTATAGTCCCAGCTACTTGGAAGGCTGAAGCGGAAGGATCACCTGAGTCCAGCAGGTCAAGACTGTGGTGGCTGTGAGCGTGCCACTGCACTCCAGTGTGGGCGACAGAGTGAGACTCCAACTTAAAAAAAAAGATGCCAAAGCCCACACAGCCCAATTTGACCTGTTGGATCTGATCAGTTTGTGGGAAAGGGAACTGGACATTGAGAATCTGTTTAAAGCCCCCCTGGTGATTCTTAAGGTTCAGGCAGCCTTGAGAATGGTTCATTGATTTATAACTGCATAATTTAATTTTAACTGATTGAGCATCCATAGCTCCACTATACTTTCCTCCATCAGTGCTTTCCCCTTGTGAATTTCATGGTTACTCCATGGATCTTATAGTAGCATTTATAATGTGTATAATAATTTGGATTCTTTCACTAAATGCCAGATTTTTATTTAATGTTCATTTTTCACTGGTTGTGATACACATCATGGTGTTGCTGTAATGAGATTAAACCACTCAAGAGTTGATCATGATCATTACTTTTATTATAGATACAACTGTGAAAACATCTTCCACGCCTGGAAGGTTTGGTATTGGCATTTGCTTGGTTGATTTTATTTTCTATTAATATTTTTGGTGAATAGCGATAAATAAAATATTTTTTTTAATGAATCAGAGTCTCACTCTGTCGCCCAGGCTGGAGTGCAGTGGCATGCTCATAGCCATCACAGGCTTGACCTGCTGAGTTCAGGTCCTTCGCCTCTGTCTTCCAAGTAGCTGGAACTACAGGCATGCGCCATCACGCCCGGCTAATTTTTCTTGATTTATTGTAAAGACGAGATCTCGTGAAGTTGCACAGGCTGGTCTTGAACCTGTGGGCTTAGGCAATCCTCTTTATCTCGACCTCCTAATGAGAGGGCCGTAATAAAGTATACCTTAGACTTAAGTTAAGAGCATGCTATAACCCAGTAAGTATGTTATCAGCTTGTGGACAATAGCACAGCCATTTTTAGTTTTCTGTCTTAAAACATAACCTGTAACTGTTTAAAGTTCCAGTTATGGGAAAAACTGCAAAGCTTCAACCCCTTCCCTTATCTCACTTTCCCCTTAGCAACATCCAATCAGGTGCCAGGGGGTAATCACCTAAGTTTCCAGATGTCTCTGCAACTTCCCTAGCTAGTGGACCAAGGTCAGCCCAAGTCAGGCTAGCCAGTCCTCCACGATTAAGCTGACCACCAGAGGTTACTACCCAATTAAATGGTAACACAACTGGAAAGCCCCCCCAAACTCCTCCTCCCTTTGTGTAAAAGCCTAAAAGGCATCTGCTTAACGAAATCAGAGCCTCTGAATGTACTCCGCTGTGTCAGCTGTCGACAGAGGCCCAGGCTCGAGCTTGTAAATAAAGACCCTCTTGAACTTTCATCAGAATTGGCTCTTGGTGGTCTCTCGGATTGAACTTTTGGCCACTACACTAAAGTGCAGGAATTATAGGCATGAGCCACTGTGCCCGGCCAGTTTTTCTTGAGTTAATGTATTTCCCAGGGGATGGATTATGAACCTTAAGTCTTGCTACTATTTGCCATAGAACATTGTCATAAACTTAGTACAAAGTAGTAATATAGTCATTTATAATTTAAAATTTTCATTTTAATAATTTACAATTTTTTATTTTGTTACTTAATCATTTTTAATCGCTGTTGCCCAGGCTGTAGTGCAATTGCACCATCGCGACTCACTGCAGCCCCCACCTCCTGGGCTCAGATCTTCCCACCTCAACCAAGTAGCTGGAACTACAGGAGAGTGCCGCCACGCTCGGCTAATTTTTAAAATTTTTTGTAGAGACGAGGTCTCGCTATGTTGCCCAGGCTGGGCTTGAACCCCTGAGCAAAGGCAATTCTCTCGCCTCCGCCTGCAAGTGTTGGGATTACAGGCGTGAGCCACTGCACCTGACCCGTTTCCAAATTTTAGTAAAGAGCCCAGCGTGAGACTCCTTCCACGATGGGCCATACAGTGTCTTGCTGATCTTTCCCCGGGCTCCAGGCCGCGTGTGTGAGCGCCTACTGGATTCCAAGCACAAAGTGTTATTGATGACTTTCAAATGTGTGGGGCTAGCGCAGTTCAGGATCTGTTTTCCCAGTTTAAGACTGTTCACGTTTAAGACTGTTACTCACTGAATACAATCCTACGGAGCAGCACAGCAGGATCCCAAACTCAAATTTGCAGAAGGTTCACACTTGAGTGGCAGAGGCAGCAGTGATCTAAAGCGCAGCAGGCCGTCGCCGGGACCGCTTTCGGTCAGGCGGGCTTTTCGCCAGGACTTTGAGAGCTAAGGCTCTAGTTGCGAGCGCAGCTCCGGGCGCCTGCCGCTCCTCCGCCTCACTCCCACGCTTTTGGAGCTACATTTCCCACCACCGCTTGCGGGAGAGGCGGGCCGCTTCCGGGGCCCCTTCCCTTTTGGACCACGTTTCCCATGGGGCCTTGCGGCCCAGCCCCGGGTTTGCTCCGGCTCCGCGGGCGGTGTCGCCGCCGTCTGGACTGCACTTCCCGGCAGCGCCAGCGGCTGGGCGGTACGGGGCAGGGAGGGACCCCGCGGCCTGAGGGGCGGGGGCGGCGGGCGGCCCGGGGCTGGGGGGG
>NW_007252182.1:411618-445435 GCF_000164805.1 Carlito syrichta | reverse complement strand
GTGGGCCTTGGCAGCGGGGCGTGACCCGGGATGGGCTGGGGGGGCGTCCGGTAGCACGTCCCGCCTCGCGCTCGCCTGCCCCGGCGTGGGGCGCCTGGGTATTTTTAGCCGGAAGAAGCGGCCCCGCTTTCCCGCAGCCGGGCTCCGGGACCGCACCCTGAGGCGAGGGTTTTTTGTTTTTGTTTTGTTTTTCCTGCTTTTGTTCTCAAATAGAACTCTCTGCCCACACCCTGCAGGAACCGCTGGGGAGGGGGCTCTTCGCGTTTAAAAAAAAAATGGGTCAAATATCCGCGGGCCACAGATCCAGCCGAGGAGAGCCAGGGGCTCGCTGACTTGAGATGCTCGTGTGCCCCTGCCGTGTGGCGGGCCGCCGCCGATCGCCGTCCCCAGCCCGGGGTGTGACCTGTCTTGCCTGGGGGACGGTTGCTCATCAGAGCCTGGCTCCCATGCTGCAAACTTTGAAGTGCCTGGAGAACAGGTGCCCTTTCCCGCCCTGGGAAACAGAGAAACCCGACCTCGCCTGCGGGGCTGGGTGATTCTCCTTTGAGCCACCCCCCAGGATGGAAGCCTCCTGAAGGCAGATAGAGCCCCGTCCTCGCCTGTGTGTCCTCAGAGCCCCGGCAGCTCCTGGCGTAGAGTTTGCACTCAGGAAATATGTGGTACATAAATGAGCCTGGATGTCCAGGATTTACCGAAGGGGAGCAGGCAGACTGCTCTGTGTGAGCCTTTGCTTGCATGTCAGGCTGGACCGTGGTTAGATCAGCCAGCGCACACTCGGCCAGGCATGGTGCTGTGTCACTTTGCTGTTCTGTGTCCCCGTCACTCTGTTAGCTAGTGAAGTCGGGAGCAGGACGCACCAAGGAAAGACATTTCAGGGGCGGGAAGTATTTAGGTGGTTCTTTGCTTCTGTGCTTGAGCATGTCTGTGAAATGAAGAGGAGTGTCCAAGCCGGGTCAGGCAGGAGGTCGTGGTGATGTACCTCTCAGAGGAAGACTGTGGCCTATTTAGGAAGATGTGACCTGGACCGGCTGTGGCCAGGTCCACTTTGTGTTGCAAGGACTGGAGAGAGGTCACTTTGACTTGCAGTGATCTCAGAGAAGAAGGATGGAGGCGGAGAGAGGTCTGAGGAGGAGGAGGGAAGGGCCTTCAAGGCCCACCGACCATGGCCTCGTGGACAGGAGGAGAGGCCCTGTGGATGGGTGGATGACCAGCTTCCCCGGAGCATGAGGGTGAAGGGGAAGAGCAAAGAGTCACCCTAGGAGGTGGGCTGTACGCAGATTACTGAGGGCCCAGCTGGGCCTTCCCCCTCCTTAGTAATGAGGAGAGTCTAGGCAAGGCTTAATTTTTGGTATGTAACAAGCAGTGTGTCCTCTTTGTAGGAAAATAGAAATATTAAAAAATCATCTAGGACCACAACCATTTTTCACAGGTGGTGACTATCATAACAGGTTATTCTTTGTATAATATACTTTTTTAAAAAGATAGCGTTTGGATGCAGTGGCTCACGCCTATAATCCCAGCACTTTGGGAGGCCGAGGTGAGAGGAATGCGTGAGCCTACGGATTTGAGACCAGCCTGAGCAACTTGGCGAGACCTCATCTCTACAATAAATAAAAAAATTAGCCAGGTGTAGTGACACGTGCCTGCAGTGCCAGCTACTTGGAAGGCTGTGGCGGAAGGATCACCTGAGCCCAGCAGGTTGAGGCTGCGGTGGCCACGAGCATGCCACTGCATTCCAGCCTGGTTACAGAGTGAGACCCCAACTCAACAAAAAAGATAGCATACTATATATTGTTTTAGAATGTGTCTTTCTCATGTAACATAACAGTATGTTGTGAGGGTACAGTACCAACAATGGTCAGCCCACTGCAGATACCAGCATATAAGTACAGTAACAGTCACACGGGAACTGCCTGAGCACCACAGCAGCGTGGATGAAAGTTGTGAGGCACAGAGAGGTTGAGTATCTCATCCATGGCCCCACATCCTGCGAGTAGTGAAGCCAGGAACCTGGCCATCTGCCCTTGCCTTGGGAGCTGCACTCTTCAGTGCAGTAGCCACCAGCCCCATGGGGCTACTTATGTTTAAATTAACTAAACTAGCTGGACTCGGTGGCTCAGCCTGTAATCCTGCGCCTTTGGGAGGCTGAGGTGAGTGGATTGCCTGAGCCTGCGGGTTCGAGACCCGTCTGGGCAGCGAGACCTCATCTCTCCAGTAAATAAAAAAATGAGCTGGGCATGGTAGCGCATGCCTGTAATTCCGGCTACTTGGAAGGCTGAGGCGGAAGGATCACCAGAGCCCAGCAGGTCGAGGCTAAGGTGGCCGGGAGCGGCCACTGCACTCCAGTCTGGGCGAGAGAGTGAGACTCCAACTCAAAAAAAAAAAAATTAACTAAACTTGGGCAAACTAAAATTAAATAAAATCTAAAATTAAATAAAATCTGGGTCACACTAGTCACAGTTCAGGTGTCAAGCAGCCCACCTCTGGTTCCTGTTTCAGACGGTGTGGGTACAGGCCGTGGCCACCCCTCAGAGAGTTCCTGTGGGCAGGCCTGTCTAGGGCCTGCGTTCCTCACCCGGCACTAGATGTCCAGGAGCCAGTACCGTGATGTTTCTGTAATGGTTCCCTAGATTGTCACACTATGAATGCAGTGTAGTTAGTTCTTGCTTTTCAACATGCAAGACATTTACGCTGTTTCACCAGTGTGCACATTCTAAGAGCTAAATCTTTATAAACACTCATAATTATTCCTATGAATGAAATTGCTGGATTTAGGTTTTAGAACAGAAAAGTGATGTAACAAAATCAGTGTTTGGAGCCGGGCCCAGTGGCTAATGCCTATAATCCCAACACTTTGGGAGGCAGAGGTGAGAGGATTGCTTGAGCCCACAGGTTTGAGACCAGCCTGAGCAACGTGGCAAGACCTTGTCTCCACAATAAATCAAAAAATTAGCTGGGCATGGTAGTGCATGCCGAGGCTGCGGTGGCTGTGCATTCCAACTTGGGTCACAGAATAGAGTGAGACTCCAAATTTAAAAAAAAATTAGTGTTTTTGAAGCTGACACTGGCTGGGTTGGATGGACTGGGTGAGGGAGACCTCAGAGGCAGGGAGACAGAGATGAGGAATAGTGACAGTCACCTTTTGGTGAGCACTTGTCAGGGGCCAGGCGTGGTGAAGCCCTGTACACACCTCTCAGTTAATCCTTGTGCAGCCTAATGAGGTGCATCATCGGGCCCATCTACCAGAGGGAGAAGCAGAAGCACAGAGGGCCAGGAGCAAGCCAGGATTTCTTGGGGAATGTCGTGCTCTGTGTCTTAGCCTTGTAAATTATATTTCAGTAATTGAGATGTAAGACAGGGAAGGACTGAATTAAGGTATGGAGTGGGAAGAAGGCTCAGTTTTGAGAGCTACACCTGTTCACAATTTCTCCTACACCACCATGCTTCAGTTCACAGAGCACTTTCATCCTTGCTCTCCTACTTAGGAGAACTGATGAATGTGGCAGCGGGGGTAAGGGACACATGTTCATCCTCGGCATTATGGCTGTGTGACTAGCAGAGACACAGGTCAACAAGCTATGGGCCACACCCTGTTTGTGTATAGCCTGTGAGCAAGAATGGTTTTTACATTTTTCAGTGATTGAAAAAAAATCAAAATAATAATAATATTTTGTGGCATGTAAAATTACATGAAATTCAAATTTCAGTGTCCCCTGTCAATAAAGTTGTACTGGAACACAACCACACCCCGTTGTTTATGTGTTGTTTGTGGCTGCTTTCATGCTACAAGAGCAGAACTGAATAGTTGCAGCAGACTGTACGGCTTTGCAAAGTGCAAAATATTTACTGTCTGGCCCTTCTCAGAAAATGTGCTGACCCCTGGGTTGAGAATATTGCCATTGAATAGGAATTGGGGGGTGAGGATGATAGACTGAGGGAAAAAGATTTTTTTTATTGATTATTAATGTCCAGAGAATATTAGGAGTTAAGAAAACGAGGGCTACTTTTATTTCAGAAAGTATATGAGTTTATAAAGTAGGACTGTGTGTTTTCCCAAAGAAGGGAAACTTGGCTAAATGCCTCATTTCTTAAAGTAGAAAAGTTCAAAAAGTAGCCAGGCATAATGAGTGAGCTATGATGGTGCCACTGTACTTCCAGCCTGGGTGACAGAGAGCGACCCCGTCTCAAAAGCGAAAATAAAAAAAAGAAAGAAAATAAAAATAAAGAAGAGCAAAGCAGTATACTGTTTTAGTTTTGTGGCATTATCTCTTCTGATAATTTTTGCTTTTATTTTTGTGGGAAATAGTAGGAGCCATGGGGAAAAGAGACATGATTTTTGGTCTTTATGAAAGTGACAATTCATTTCTCACAAATAGCCTTTGCTTTAGGGTGGTGACCCAATTGTGAAAATGCATGTTAAAAATTTGCTTTGACTCCATCCCTCCCCTTCCCTCAAGAACAAAACAGAAGGTAAGTATTAAAGGAATAATAAAGAGAATTCTGAATTCTCCCTTATGTTATTCTGAATTAAGGGTGAGAAGTGGTGTGAAAATGACGAGCATTCAGCCACGTCTATATCCCATTGACTTCTAGAGTAAGCCAAGTTGTCTTGCCAATCTAATTTTATGCTTCACTTAATCTTTAGTTCTTTTTTAAATTTGATAGCTTAGGTTGTAAATTCGCTTCATAAACAGGGGTTTGTCTCATTTTAATTGCTGCCTTGCTTCCATTAATAGAAGTTTATTAA
Source organism: Carlito syrichta (assembly GCF_000164805.1). NCBI lineage: Eukaryota > Metazoa > Chordata > Mammalia > Primates > Tarsiidae > Carlito > Carlito syrichta. The sequence continues at coordinate 440,688 of NW_007252182.1, read as the reverse complement.
AAGAAGAAAACATGGCATAACTAATCAAGCTGATCATGTATGTTTATTACATTTCTTATATTTTATTAAGTAATTAAGCAGTAACTTAAACTAGCATCCATCATGAGAAGTGACCAAAGCCTATAGAAAACTGCAGAGCTGTTCCCCAGTATAGGCAGTGCATGCATCTTCTCTCCTCAGACATCTGAATTAGAATTTATTCCAAGTAAGAAGGAAATTATGATATATTTTAGTACTGTATTAATTTAACATTTTTTGTTTGTATTGTGTTTTTGCGTCGGAGTTTCACTCTGTCACCCAGGCTAGAGTGCAGTGGTACATTCATGGCCACCGCAGCCATGACTTGCTGGGCTCAGGCGATCCTTCTGCCTCGGCCTTCCAAGTAACTGGAATCACAGGCATGCACCACCACACCCGGCTAATTTTTGGCTTTATTGTAGAGACGAGGTCTCGCCAAGTTGCCCAGGCTGGTCTAAACCCCTGGGCTCAGACAATCCTAATCGCTTCTGCCTCCCAGAGTGCTGGGATTACAAGCATGAGCCATTGTGCCCAGCTTCAAATTAACATTTTTGAAAGAAGTTTTAGCTTTTATTAAACAATTTAACCACCTGAGGTCTTTCTTTTTTTTTAGTCTTACTATGTAAGAGTTTATACAAGTATTCAATTACAGATTTTTGACATCTAATATTCACATATCCTTCATAAATATGCTTATCTGTTTTGTTTTTGTACTTTAATAGGAACTTGTGCCTGCTCCTGAGACCCAGCTGGTCAATGGAAAAAAAATAGGAATTTGTGTTCTCCATGATAGGATTCCATTATAGAACGTTTAGAGCAAAGACAAAAGACAGCAGCAACAGGAATCCCTCAAGTTTGCTCTAACACAGTTTGTTGGTGAATTTCCTTCCGGTATTTTTTCTTATTTGTGTAAGCATTTTTTTTTTTTTTTTTTTTTTGAGTTGGAGTCTCACTCTGTCGCCCAGACTGGAGTGTAGTGGCCGCTCTCGGCCACCACAGCCTCGACCTGCTGGGCTCCGGCGATCCTTCCGCCTCAGCCTTCCAAGTAGGCGGAACTACAGGCGTGCGCTACCACGCCCGGCTAATTTTTGATTTATTGTAGAGATGAGGTCTCGCCAAGTTGCCCAGGCGGGTCTCGAACCTGCACGCTCAGGCAATCCACTCACCTCAGCCTCCCAAAGACGCGGGATTGTGTAAGCATTTAATCATCGTTGTGTTAGCAGCATATTTATAGCTCTTTTAAAACATTTGCTACTTTTGTATCTTCCTTTTCAGTTAGCATTTCAGACAGTTTTTCCCATAGTTTTCATTTTTAATGACTGCAATTAGTGGTTGTTAGCTGGTTCTGCATAATTTACTTACCTTTTCTGTTGTGGCTCCGGCTTTTTGCCATTCTCAGCAATACAGTGCTGAACACATTTTGAGTTATTTAGTACAGATTTCCAGAACTGGGATTACTAGACAGGGACTAGGGAAGTTTTAATGCTTATTCCTCTGCAAAGAAAGTAAAAAAGGGATGTGGATTCCAAGGCACTCCATTCACTAACCTAATATGGTCTGATTTTATCTCCAACTACAGTTGTCCAGTCTCACACTCTTTAGTAAAGAACCTTGATGAGGGATTTTTGCCTCTTTCTTCATAGGTACTATGACATCTGATTTTCTAGGTAAAACCCCCAGAACTTCACTGTTTTCTTTGCATTGTTCCAAATGATTATTGTTGCTGCCTCTTAATTTTAGCCTTTCTGTCAGATGACACACAGCACTTCACACATACTAGTGTTTCCCACATAAGGTACACTTTGGCTCTCTCCATATCTCTAGTCATTCCATCCTCGCTAATTTACATCACTATTTTATTTTTTTTTAATTAAACAGGAAAGAGCCAGACTTCTCAGAGGTCAGTCTGTTCAACAAGTGGGACCCCAGGGCCTTCTGTATGTTCAGCAAAGAGAGCTTGCAGTGACCTCCCCAAAGGATGGTAGGTTAGGAAGCAGTGAATTGGGCATTATCCCAAAAGGCTGTTGGATATTTTATTTTATTTCTTTTTAAACAGGCTCCATCTCCATTCTGGGTTCTGATGATGCCACTACTTGTCACATTGTGGTCCTGAGGCACACAGGTATGAGAGAGATGAAGGAAACGATAACTTAAACTGACCCAACATTTGGGACCATTTAATGTCTCGATTTGCGTTTCCTGGTGTCTTATTTGAAACCTGACTTCGCTTACCTTTTTTCTAGTCTGCATGGTTTCTCCCTGCTGCCCCAGTCAATATGGATTGGCTGGGCTGCAGACTTTTCTATTTTTCTCCCTACAGGATATGCAGAGATGAGGCGGTCCAAATGGACAGGAGTGGTCTTGGCTTGCTCACTGAGTTGTCACCGGGAATAACATGAGTCATTTCACCCTTGTTCTTCAGGTAATGGGGCTACCTGCTTGACACATTGTGACGGAACTGACACCAAAGCTGAGGTCCCCTTGATCATGAACTCCATAAAATCCTTTTCTGACCTCGCTCAGTGTGGAAGGTGAGATCCATGCTATTCTATTATGTGAACTAGTAACTTTGCACCATTGTGTAGGGGAAACCGCTATGGAAACTACTACAGCAACATAGGATGCCACCACCACCATGTCCTTCTTGTTCCCCCAGGGCAGAACTTGGCATGGTGGGGAACTGTGTCGGTAGTTGTTGACTGAATGACTGGATGATGGGCACGGGCAAGGAATCAGTGCTGGATTTTACTTATTTATTTATTTTTTTTGTAGAGTGAATTATCACTATGCTGCCCAGGGTGGTCTCGAACTCCTGGCCTCAAGCTGTCCTCCTGCCTTGGCCTCCCAAAGTGCTGGGTTTACAGGCATGAGCCACTGCGCCTGGCCTAGTACTGGATTTTAAATGGAAGGTTTAACTTTGAACCTGTAGATTTATTCTCAGTACTATCCTTTAGGTTTTCACATATCAGATGTTGCTTTGCTGTACTCCACATGTGGTATCTCTTCATTCAGTCATTCCTTAGCAATTATTTGTTAAATGCTTCCTGTGAGCAACAACTTGTTCTAGGTGCCAAGGACATAGCAGTGAACAGAACAGACAAGAAAACTTGCCCCAAGGTGTTCATATTCTAACACAAGGAGACAGTCAGAACCACAGTCCTTCTCAATGGTGGAGATAAACAAGGCAGGGAAGACGCCTGGGGACAGTTGGGGGCGAGCGGCACAGTGGTCAATCTTAGCACATTTGTGGTGTCACCATGATGACTGGATAAGAACTAGCCCCTGGCCTGGCTGTGCCCCACAGCATCTCATCCTTTCATTCTTCTGTGAAGTATATGTTGCCTCCATGTGATAGGTGGACACTGAGACTCAGTGTACCGGAGCCTCACAACTAGTTAAGGGTATGGAATGAAACAGGCCCAGCTGTCAGACTGGTGCACCACATCTGTCCCCTCCTTCCTCTGTCATTACATAGACTTGGCATTGCTCTTACTTTATCTGAAACCTAAGGTAGCCATGGCATGAATGATTCCAGTCATATACAAGTGCTTAGAATTCTAGGAGTCAAAAAAGGGAGATAAAAGCTTTTTGTGAGTTTTACTATTTACAATGCAGATTTGTCCCAAATCAAAGAAGTAGAACATTGTTTAATAATACTTTTTTTTTTTAGTTGGAGTCTATGTTGGAGTGAAATGGCATGCTCATGGCTACTGCAGCCACAACCTGCTGGGCTCAGGTGATCCTTCCACTTCAGCCTTCCAAGTAGCTGGAACTACAGGCACATGCCACCACGCCCAGCTCATTTTTTGATTTATTATATAGATGAGGTCTTCCCAAGTTGCCCAGACTGGTCTCGAACCTGTGAGCTTAGACAACCCTCTTACATCGGCCTCCCAAAGTGCTGGGATTATAGACGTGAACCACTGTGCCCGGCCTAATTCTACTTCTATGTGGTCCAGTGCCACAGGCTGGGCTGGCTTCATGTGACCTTTGCAGTCCCAAAATGGCATTTTCATTTTGCACTGGGCCCCACAGATGATGTCTTCAGATCTACATGCCTGATGCTGTGATTCTCAGACCATGACTGTCAGCTGTTCTCACTCTGTTCATAGAAGAACTAATGTGGTTACTCTGGAAGGCAGAGGCAAGCCTAGTAGCTAGTGGTCACAAGCCCTCACTACTTAATATTTATTATGAGGCCACTTGAAACTGTGTTGCTACTGGGTGCACATAAGATTCTGGTTTCTTCCTCAGGAAGATGTTGTATCTCAGGAGAAGGTGGTGTGAGGTACTATGGCAGCACTTCCTAGGCATTAGTTCTCCAGGTTGTTACGTAGAAAAGGGGGTCAGCAAACAAGTGCGTGTGGGAAACACCAGGTTCAAGACTTTGGTTTTCAGTCGGAGGACTTCTCAGTGCTTCCCTGTGCTAATGTGCAGTGTGGTCCTCCTCGGCAGGGTTACCGTAGGCAGGAGTTCCCAAGCCGCTTGGGCAGCTCTGCCTTTTTCCCCATCTTCTGAGGCCATGTTCGGTGGAATACAGTTTGGGAAAATCTGGCATCATGGCTAATAAGCATGGTCAGAAACAGCCCTGTTTCCTCCTCTGTAAAATAGAGATTCTCTCTCACCAAAATATGGTGGGCATTAGAAAGGGCACCTGTAGCCAGGTTCGGTGGCTCAGCATGTAATCCCGCGCTTTGGGAGGCTGAGGTGAGTGGATTGCCTGAGCCCGCGGGTTCAAGACCCGCCTGGGCAACTTGGTGAGACCTCATCTCTACAATAAACCAAAAAATTAGCCGGGCATGGTAGTGCGTGCCTGTAGTTCCAGCTACTTGGAAGGCTGAGGCAGAAGGATCGCCAGAGCCCAGCAGGTCAAGGCTGCGGTGGCCAGGAGCGGCCACTACACTCCAGTCTGGGCGACAGAGTGAGATTCCAACTCAAAAAAAAAAGGGGCATCTGTAAAACGTCTTCTTCACGATGGACTCTTCCCAGTTTCATACCCCAGTTCTGCCTCTTAGGTGAAGACACTGAAGAGGTTCCTGGTTCCTGACAGTGTCCCACTTGTGGCAAAGAAATGATGTGATGCAGTCATACCCTTCCAGAGCAGAGCTCCTCACCCTCTGTATGGAGATGACATCACATTTGTGGTCAGACAGACTCTCTCAGCCATCAGAGCCTGTGGGCAGGGTTCCAGGAGCTTGTCCCCAGCGCGGGCTGCCTCACCCATTTCCCCGATGTGCTGCACAGTTTTTTTCTGTATGTGTCGTGGCACAAGGAGGACCCACAAGCACTGCTGTAGAGAGAGGGTTCACAGAAGCTGGGAACTAAAATTTGAAGTGAGACCATGCATGCTATTAACATATTGTTCCAGTTTCTGATCACTGTCCCATCTCTTGCCAGGCTGGAAGTGCACCTCGTGGGAGGCTTCAGTGATGACAGGCAGTTGTCACAAAAACTTACTCATCAACTTCTTAGTAAGTTCACTGTTTTTTCCCCAAATTTGACAGAAAGATGCACTTACATTTGCTTGGGTTAAAAATTCCAATTAGTATAAAACCTTAAGAGGGGCACATCTACTTTGAACAGCAGAGAGAAACAGGCCTGTGCAGCTTGGAATTTTACACAAAGACTGAATAGCATAGAGCTAATTTCTGTGGGATAATGAGGATGGGACAAGATTTTCTTTTAAAATAGCAATTGACATATTCCATTCCAAAACGTCAGTGCTTTGAATTATGTACAAGCAGATCCATCCTCCTAATAGAAATGTTCATTTTAATCGCAGAAAATTAAAATACTGATACCATTTTTTCCCCTACTAAATTAGCAAATATTTTCAAAAAGGAAAGAAAGCAGTAAGACATTGTTCTGTGCTAATTAACCAGCAGGCAGTTAGGCAGGCTTACTCAGTGCCAGAATATACATAGCTTCAGCATGTTGGGAAAGCAATTTGACATGATGGCTTAAGTCTTAAACAAAGCTTCATAGCCTTTGACCCAGTGATTCCCCTGTGGGAGCACATTCTGAAAAAATAATCTGAAATGTGCACAGATATTTATGCCCAAAGATGAGCAGTAGAACATTATCTACAATAGCAGTAGAACATTGTTTACTACTATTGGTTACTACTACAAAATAACAAAGAGATGTGAATTACATGGGAAAATACATATGCACAAAAAATCAGGATATAAAATTGTCTCTGGTAGAGCTTCACTGTGCACAGAAATGTATGAAAAAAAATAAAGGCTGGGTGTGGTGGCTCAAGCCTGCAATTCCAGCATTTTGGGAGGCCGAGGTGAGGGGATTATCAGAACACATGGGTTCAAGAACAGCCTGGGCAACTTGGCCAGACCTCATCTCTACAATAAATCAAAAAATTAGCCGGGCATGGTAGCATGCGCCTGTAGTTCTGGCTACTTGGAAGGCTTAGGTGGAAGGATCACCTGAGCCCAGCAGGTCAACACGGGTGGCCGTGAGTGTGTCACTGCACTTCAGCCTGGGAGATGGAGATGGATTCCAACTCAATGAAAAAAAAATTATACACACACACACACACACACACACACACAGTGCTAGGACCATGGGCATTAAAAACCGACTTAGTTATACTCTCCTGCATTTTCCAAATCTGTTATACGACCAGATTGGTTTTTTTTTTTTTTTAGTTGGAGTCTCACTCTATCACCCAGGCTGGAGTGCAGTGGCACATTCACAGCGGCCGCAGCCTCAGCCTGCTGGGCTCAGGTGATCCTTCCACCTCTGCCTTCACTTTGCCTGGTTTAGGATCAGGTACCCTTGGGGATGTTATGTCCCCTGGCAATGTCCTGCTACTACCAATCCCTTTCTTGTAGTGTTATGATAGGTGTTCAGTGTCCACTTACGAGTAAGAACATGTGGTACTCAGTTCTTTGTTTCTGTGACCCAATTGGTTTTTATAACTCTGATAATCAGGAGAAAAAGACTATAGGAGAGGAATAAAAATCTTCTCTTACGAATCCATGTGTTCCCCCAAAACTCTCAGAATGAAAAGTGGAAAGGCTCAAGCCTGTTTGCTTTGGGCTGGAGGCTAAGAATGTGGCCGTCACTTGGCAGTCAGGGCTTTATGGTGTCAGTTCCCTTGGACCTGGCCCCAGAGACCAGGTTGTGGCTGCACAGGGGTGGGACAGAGTGCTGGCTGCCGTCCTTACACCCCTTGGCTTACTCAGAAGTATGTTCTGGGAACCAGAGGAACTTTTCTGACTCCAGTTTTGTAATTTTAATCATAGGTGAATTTGACAGACAAGAAGATGATATTCACTTAGTGACATTATGTGTGACAGGTAGGTTCTGCCATTTGTCCCAGAACAAAGCTGTGGGTTTCAGGACTGTTTTGCCCTGCACCTCCAATGGGACCTAGCACCTGGCATGAGTCGTGGCAGACACACTCTGCTTGCTCCACTTTGCTTCAGGCTTTCACCTGCTCAGGCTCAGTTCAGAGGCTGCCCCCAAGTGCAATTCTTGTCTCCTTCTGTGGGATTTTCAGAAGCTTCTATCTGCTCCTAGGAACAACAGGGCACTGGCTCTTAGACAGGAGCTGCCACCTATGTGGCAGATGGGGTGCATGGAAGGTGAGGGGGCCGACTCTGAGTGGTGGTTTGTTCAGTAGAAAGCTTCCTGCCTGGGGACTCCAAGGAAACAGGACCAAGTCCTTTTAATTTTCCAGGAATTTTCCCCCTTTGCAGTGGTGGGCTCCTCCTTGGCCTTTATTATGCAACATGATAACAATTGTTTGGTATTTCTTAACAATTGTATCTTACATTTTATTTTTATTTTGTAGAGTTAAATGACCGGGAAGAAAATGAAAACCACTTTCCAATAATTTATGGCATTGGTAAGCAGTATGTTTGAGGGTGGGAGGCTTGGTTAAAGTTGGATTCAGCAAACGAATGAGCCCGCTTTGTCAGCTGTGACAGCCTTAGGTTCAAATCCTAGGTCCTTTCTGTGCTGGGAGACCTTAGGCAAGTAGTTTCACTTCTTTTTTTTTTTTTTTTTTTTTAGTCAGAGTCTCACTCTGTTGCTCAGGCTGGAGTGAAGTTGCACGCTCACGGTCACCGCAGCCTCAACCTGCTGGACTCAAGCGATCCTTGCGCCTCAGCCTTCCACAGCTGGAACCACAGACGTGCATCACTATGCCTGGCTAATATTTTTGACTTATTGTAGGGTCGAGGTCTCACCAAGTTGCCCAGGCTGGTCTGGAAATCCTGGACTCAGGCAGTTTTCTCGCCTTGGCTCTCAAAGTGCTGGGATTCTAGGCATGAGCCACTGCACCTGGCCCACTTTTCTAACCTTTATATACAAAATGGAGATAATGTCCACGTTCTAAGACTGTGACAAGAAAACATAGTAGCAAATATAAAGCACAGACTGTGCCCCCTTACCAGGAGCTGGCACAGTGCCAGGAGGCCTCATCTCCCTCAGTGCTCTGGTGAGGGTGCGGGGCATTTGAATCTTTCCATACATTTGGAACCAAGTAAGGTTTTAGTTGAGAACAAAGACCCTACTTAAAAGAAAGTGTAATACCATCAGACTAAAGAAAACCCAGAACTCTCTTCCCTTCTGTGGGAAGGGATGTGACAGTAAGGAAATAGCAGGAAATTGGCTAGATTTGCAGAGGGCTTCTACCAGATCTAGAAGATTTTACTTAGTAACTTGGCAGTAGGTACATAGGTGTTCACTATTTTATTCTCTTTAGCTTTGTGTATGTGTAAAATACTAAATTGTAAAAATTCAAACAAAGAACACCAGACTTTGCCATGACCACAGTCCATCTTCTACCCCTGGCTGTACACAAGTAGACTGACCAGAACAGTTTCGCCACGTGTCTGCCTAAGGGATGGCCAGCTTCCCACATGGGGAGCAGCTCTTGGAGCACAGCAAAATCTTACCTAGTCCATCTTGGGCCTCAGCTCTTCACTGAGATATTTGGTGAGAAGGTTGCACATTCCTTTTCCAGGCAGGGGGAGGCTACAGATACTTAGGATCCTTTTTGCTCAATTTCCATTCCTTCCTCTTATGTATGGTGGTAAAATTGTAAGACTGCAAACTCTCCACGTTGGCCTTTTGTCAGTTCAGCCCTCTTGTTCTCCCTCACAGCTGTCAACATTAAAACTGCAGAGATTTACAGAGCCTCCTTTCAAGATCGTGGTCCGGAGGAGGAGCTGCGTGCTGCGCGAGCTTTAGCAGGAGGCCCAGTGAGTTGAAATCATCTTTGGCTAAGGGGTTAATAAAAGGCATCCAGTGCCAAAGCCTCACGTCTTGTAGATCTTAGAAATGAAAGGTCATGTCAGCTTCAAAGCTGTAAATTTTCAGGGACCGCCACAAGTAATACACATGAACATACTCTACTTCCTCCCTTGGAAGAGAGTAAGGAATGCTGTTAGACTCTCAGATCCAGACCTTAGTTCTCTCTGCCTAAAAGGTGCAGGAGGTTTTATGTGCACCCACAGGATGCAGCTTCAAAGTGATCAATCTTGTTTACTTTGTAAGAACTTTCCATATAAAGTTCCTACAAAAGGAAGAGCTGGGAAGGGGGAGGGAGGCTTCTACCCCACTGTACTCAGGATCATGCATTCTTCTGAACCAAGTCACTAAAGAACGATTTGCTGGAACAATTTAATTAGCCCAAAAGAATGATTAGTTTAAAAGTCTGATTCCCTCAGGGTGCTTTTTAATTAAGTTACCTTTTTTTTTTTTTTTTGAGTTGGAGTCTCTGTCACCCAGGCTGGAGTGCAGTGGCACGTTCCCAGCCACCGCAGACTCGATGTACTACGGTCAGGCAATTCTTTTGCCTCAGCCTTCCAAGTAGCTAGAACTACAGGCGTGTACCACCACACCCGGCTAATTTATTCATTATAGAGACAAGGTCTCGCATGTTGTCCAGGCTGTCTCAAATCCCTGGGCTCAAACAGTCCTCTTGCCTCCACCTCCCAAAGTTCTGGAAGCTACTGTGCTCGGCTAAATTACATCTTAATTTTAAAAGTCAGAAAAATAAAAAAATCTCATGCCATTTGAAGAATGGGTGAAAGAATGCTTCAAAAATGCTCAAAGTATGAAAAAACAAATCACATTCAGTGCATCCAAATGCAATCTGCTCGTTTATGAAATGCTGACATTTTTCAATGGAAAGTGTTTACATTCAGAGTGATTTGTTTTTGCCAGTCCTTTAACATTTTTAGGATTTCTCTTGCAATTTCTCAAGTAGTATAATAGCCTTAATGTAGTTAATATTCAGAACATAGTCTTAATAACCAAAGTCAAATATTGCTGATTACGGTTGAAAACTACTATTGGCAAATTTGGGAATTCAAGGAGTTGATCATTTTTTACAAGGTGATTTTTTTCTTTTCTTTTGATGGGGCCACAGACATTGTGTGCTTTTAAATTGCAAGGTGATGAGCTGCTTAGGGTATAAATAATGAGGCAGTGTTTTTATGTGGCAATGAGGAACATGGACTTTAGTCAGACACACCTGGGTCTGAGGTCCAGCTCTGAGGCTTACTGGACATGTGACCTGGGAAATGTGCCCCATCCCTGTGAGTCTCAGGTTTTCACCCAAAATGGGGAGAAAAAATGTCATCTTCCTCAGGATCACTGTCAGGACTAAACATGATAATGTATGTTACCCACAAAGTGCAGGCACAGATACATTGGAAGTGTTCAGTAGGTAGAAGCTTTTGTTATTTGAGACAGTTTTTAAGAAGCTTATCATGCAGATAAATGCCTTAAGTACTAGACTACACTGGAGCTTGCATTATTAATGGTAGGGTTGGAGGAGTGGGCCTCAATTGCTCAAATTTTGTTCTTGAAATGTTCTTTCTTAGATGATTAGCATTTACGATGCAAAGACAGAACAACTTCGTATAGGACCGTATTCCTGGATGCCATTTCCACATGTGGATTTCTGGTTGCAGCAAGATGATAAGCAAATACTAGAGGTGAGAATTTACAGGTTGGGTAAATCTTAAATCTCTGGACCCTGGTTTCCCCATCTGTAAGAAAAAAAAGGGTTTAGATAACAGCCACTTTTCCTTCAGTGGGCAGAATTTATATTTGGATGCTATTGGCAGATGCCATTTATCATCTGTATCAACTGGGGATAAGTAATGCCCTGGATAGAAATTTGTCTAGGTGAAGCAGTAAGCAAGTACCTCTTTTCTTAGGTGTCTCAGGTATCTGTCTGTATCTCCTGATTTATGTTTAAGGAACACAAATGCTTTACTTGACATCTTTATCCAAGCAGGGAACAGCAAAGTGACTCTTCTCTCATGCCCATCTTGTTTTTTCAGAACCTTTCCACTTCACCTCTGGCCGAGCCCCCCCACTTTGTTGAACATATTAGATCTACCTTGATGTTTTTAAAAAAATACCCAACTCCAACTCACACACTGTTTCCTGGAAATAAAGCTCTACTCTACAAAAAAAATGAAGATGGCTTATGGGAAAAGATCACTGCTCCAGGAAGCTAAAATAGGAATTACCAAAGAAAGTAACTTTTGGCATGACAGAGACCACTAGTGGGGGTTGGAAAGAATATGAATTTGGAATCTACATCCGTTGAGTCTTAGTGTTTTTCCTTACTCGGTGTCTATGACTTTCAAAATAAAGTCTTATTTTGGCAAAGGCATTTGTTTAGATTTAGTTTTGTTTTACTAAGAAGTTGATGTCCAGCTTTTTATTTTTGGTCACTAATAAGGGGCAGAGGAGAACCTGAGCTATTTCAGATACTTGGGTAAGTATTTCGAATCCTGCCTAATTAGTGAATAAAATAAAAATTGTAATTGAGTTTGTTTGAAAAACAGTATTTGAAATGCAATAAAATTCAGTGGGAATTTATACACCTTACAGAGTTTTGGTTTTTTTTTTTTTTTGGCCCCAAAATATTTTAGAAGTTTCAAGTCCCAAACTACTGTATTTTTAGGTGAATGAGATGAAAGATTCAGAAAGAAAAACATCTCCATGGTAGATACTCTGCTATGAGACTAAATTTAATCTCTGAGAGGTATACAAAGCCACTAAGAAATCAATTCTTTTAGGTGTAAAGTCATTAATGCCCAAATTGTGGTTATTTTGCAAGATATATTTTTAGAAACGTTTTATTTTTCTAAAGTTGCTATCCAAAAGGAAATCCCCATGCCCGATTAATGGTACGATTTATAAACTGAATTCACTGGTAACAATTTCAAGAACCTTTATTGAAACCAACATTCAAATAGTATCTCAAGAGTGAAATGTTTCAGCAAAATCAATTTAACAATTCCAAATATATATAAAAACATTTAAAAATTAATCTTGTTAATTTACTCTTCCCCCATTTTTTTATCTGCTATACTTCATTGCACCAAATAAATAGGGAAGACTTTGCTTAATCATCTGCACCAAAAAAAATTTTTTAAAAAGGACAATTGCATTTTGACAAATGCCACATGTGTTCAACAATCACATCAAATCAGAGTGTAATTACAGGCCTAAGGTGGCATGACTATGACTTCCAAAACCACAGTCCACAAACCCAGTGTGAATTTCCCACCGTCTCCCAAGGCTCCTCTACTGGGGTAAAAAGGCACAGGGGCCATTCCTTATGAGAAACAAAGGGATGTAGTACTCGGGAAGAGTATAGATGGGCAGTGAAGAGGGAGCTTAGTTCCAATGATTTCAGCACGTTGTCTGTCCTGACTAGCCTGAGAATGACTGCTCAGGTTCTGGTTTCTGAGCTGGGCCCACGGGCTGTGCTGTGAGGGGGCAGTGGCCTCAGTGTGAGACAGGTGCTCTGGACGTGCAGGCTCAGTGTTCTACAGCCTGCTGGCAGGAGGCTCTTACAGGTAGCTCTGTGAGGCATTGACTGCAGAAGTGAGCAGAGTGTACTTGTGTGCCAATTTAAAAGCTTTACCAGTATTTAAAAATATATGTGTGGTCAGGAAGAGACTTTGCAGTTACTAGATGAGTCCTTAAATCTGTTTATAAAGAGTATATAAAGGGAGAAAGGGACTTGTGGCAGCGGACAGTCCAGACAGAAGCCTTGCCACAGCCTGAGGGGACACAGTCCTTACTTAAGTCTCCAGGAAGGGCAGCTGCTGGGGAAGGCAGGAGAGGGCTCCTGACGCTGCTCCTTACAAGCCCAAGGACTCCTTCAGGCCAAGCCATGCATACTGCAGCTTGATCATGTTCAAGACGAACTAGCAGATGCAAGGAACGCTGTCTTGCCTCTGGGGAAGGGCCACGGAGAACACACAGAGTTCTAACAAAAGCTGTTTTCCCAAAAAGTTCTTATGTACAACCTAATGACTTATCACACTTAAGTTCTGAAAGATAAGAGCAGGTGTTTCAAGTGGCAGACACTTAAAATTCTCAAGTGTTTTTTTGAATAAAAAGTGTTTACAGTAAGTTAGAAAAAACGGTTATTCCTACAGTTGGGTAGGACAGAAACAAGAGTTATTGGTTGCTCCACATACACATCAAGTCAGATAGGTCCTCCTAGAAAACCTGGCTCTCAGGCACATACTTGTGCAGAAATCCCAGTTAAGCACAAGTAACAGTAATTTATATTGTATTAGTATGTGGCACAGTTCACATTTTCAATATAACTTCATCTTCCCTGAAACAACATTTAGTACAGTCTCAAACCAGACACTGAATTTTATCTTAAGTTCTCTGGTTCTTCTACCTGCGGTTGGTCATCTGGGCACTGGGCCCCCTTCTGGAGGTTCTCAGTCTGGTTGGCTTTCTGGGGGCTGGGAGTCCCTGGGTGTCCCTTGGGGGTGCTGGCCTCTGGAGTGTTTGGCTCTGGCTCACTGGACAGGCGCTCCACCTTTTCTAAATCTTCAATGTGACTGACTGAGCTGGTCTCACTCAAAGCATCTGAACCTCGCAGGGACCTTTTAAAAGGCTTCTGGCCTAGGGAAAGAGCAGACAGTGATGAAAGCTCCCTGAGGAGGCTTCTATGACAAAGGCTCTCTGTGTGACAAGCAATTGCTTTATTTAACAATAATGCTTCAGCAGAAACCCCTGGGATTACTGGCTTTGAGGCATTTTAGGAGATGAAGGGAGAACTGAGAGCTTCTATCCTGATACCAACATGCTCCCCAGGCTGGGAATCTCCGAGGTCATCTTCAGGAAACACTGAGCAGAGCAAATGGTGAGGTTAAAATAATGCCATCTCTTGAGCTGGGTGCGGTGGCTCACGCCTGTAATCCAAGCACTTTGGGAGGCTGAGGCGAGAGGATTGCCTGAGCCCAAAAGGTTGAGGCTGTGGTGGCCATGAGCATGCCACTGTACTTTAGCCTGGGTTACAGAGTGAGACTCTGACTCAAAAAAAAAAAAAAAAAATGTCATCTCTCAAGGCCCTAACTTGGAGCACTACTGAGGTTATTTCTTCAAGGCTGAATCCCAAGGCTACTAAAAGGGATGGTGAGAGTTGGCCTTAAATGAAGAGAAATGAATTCTCTTCATTTTTTTGAATTAAAGAACCCAGAAAACGAATGCAAGTAACAGCAAAGGCCGGGGGGTGGGGGGTGGGGGCGACTGTCACCTGCTTGCAAAGGCCTGTTTTCCTGAGAGAAATAAAAGCCCAGTTCTTCAGAGTTACAACTCACGTGGCGATGCCATGTACCTGTAAATCTCTGTTTGGTGCGAGTGCCCGAGGGGGTCGGGGGTGGCGTTACTCCTGTACTCTGTGCCTTGTAGACATATATGGGTTCCGTGGACTCCAGGGAGCCTGCCGGGAAAAGAAAGGAGGTGGGTGGAAGCTGCTGGGAAGCGGCCACCTGCCCTCATACAGCCTCGTGCCCAGTAGACGGTTTCCAGCCACTGGGCCTGCCACAGACTGGTGCACCGCGTTTCAGTGGGCTGAGGGCAGCAGAAGCCACCTCTCAGCTGGCACACATGCCCCAGTCCTGCCGAATGCTTCATCTCCTCCCCGAGTCTCCAAGCTCCGTGAACACTTAGCCAGCAGTGTGGCACTAGTGGGCCTGGGAAATCCACTTTAGCAACAAGGGAAATCCACTTTAGCAACAATAGACAGATGCCTCTTTGCTAAAGGCTGAGGCTCAGCAGATTAAAAATCAGATTATTTTTGGCTTTTGTGACAATGTAGTTATCATTTCCTGGGGAAGGAACAAAGGAAGGAACCTCAGGTTTAACAAATTATTTCCTTGGTAGAGCAGGAAAGGGAGAGTCATGCTGTCTTTAGATTCCAGGAATTGGTGATACTTGCTGGTTGCCTGTAAGAATTTTTGGTTTTTTGGTAGAGATGAGGTCTATGTTGCCCAGGCTGCTCTTGAACTCCTGGCCTCAAGTGGTTCTCCAGCCTCAGACTCCCAATGTGTTGGGATTACTGGAGTCGGCCACTGCACTTGGCCAGTATTCTGGTTTGGAATAAAATGTTCAATGATATATATTATAATCTTTGAATTTCCCCTTTCAAAAGCAACCCTTTGCTGGGGCAAAACACGAATGAGGACTACAGGAATATTATACCCAAACCAAAATGTCCAAGACACTGCCCTGAGAGTCTGAAGAGCTGAATGAATTCACTGGATTCAAGAGAGAGGCGCCCACTTGCTGTGGAGAATTGATATCTGCTTTTGTGCTACTTCAGCTGTCAGGGTGGGAGGAGGATGACAAAGCAGCAGGGACAGACAGACATCGTCCCCTGAGATTCCCGGCACAGTGCCCAGTGACAAAGGACAGGAACCATGAAGGGCTTTTCAGCACGAGGAGTGTTGGCACCCAAGGGAATCTGGTCAAAACTATCAAGAGTGGATATCTGGGCAGAGGCTAGTCCGTCCTACCTGCTGTTAAATTGAATGTTCTTCCCTTCTGCAAAGCTTGTACTGGAGAAAACCAGTTCAGCACAGAGCCCACCACGGGAATCTGCCGCAACACTCCCTGCAAAACACAACAGTGGCTGCGGGCTGCTGTCCCCCGGGGCCTTCCTGGCTGTCACCGCTACCCAGAAGCCCCACCGGAACCTGGCTGTCACCGCTACCCAGAAGCCCCACCGGAACCTCACCTCTTCCAGAAGTCGCTCCTCATTTGCCTTCTGCAGCTCAACCTGAGCTTCCTGAATTCCTTTCCGAACCACTTCCGTCATGTTTTCCAGAAGCTGTGATAAGACCAAGAAAGGCATTACTTGCCCTAAGCTTCTTGCCTGGGGCCTAGAAGAACTGGTAACAGCATGGGGGATGTTTTTCAAAAGTAGGTCAGGAAATGGAATTCTCCACACAAATGCCAGTGTAAAAATAAAATACAAGATCAAAGAGAAGAGGATGAAATGCCCGTGGAGGCCTAGGCAGACAAACCTTGGTCAATAGCCTCATCTGCCAGACAACAGAGGAGATAAAACTACATATGACCTGAATGTCCTATCAACAGAAACACTGCTCGACATTCTTGAGGAGAGCTGGAAGGGACACAACAGGTCTGGAAGAAACCTTAAGAAGTCCACCCACAAATGAACAAAGCTGGCCCTTCGGCTTTTTTTGAGTCAGAGTCTCACTCTGTCACCCAGGCTGGAAAGTAGTGGCATGATCACAGCTCACTGCAGCCTCAACCTCCTATAATCCTTCTGCCTCAGCCTCCCAAGTAGCTGGGACTATAGGCATATGCCACCACGTCTAGCTAATTTCTTGTAGAGACAAGGTTTTGCTATGTGGCCCAGGCTGGTCTTGAACTCCTGGGCTCAAGCAATCCTCCTGGCTCGACCATCCAAAGCTGGGATTACAGGCATGAGCCACCATGCCTGGCCCAGCCTCATTTCAAGCTCCCTTCTATTTCCCACCCCTGCCAAAAGGGAGTCACATGACATGTGTTTCTGTCACCTGAGACTGGTCATACTGTGGACCCTTTTTTTTTCAGTGGTTTCTAGGGAAATAACCATCGGGTTAGGAGAACACCCTTTAAGCCTTGCAGCCTGGTCTTCAGGCTTGCCACATGACCTGTAAAGAACATGGGGGGGGTAACAGAACTGGCTAACAGAAGCAGGAAGTCCTATTGTCAGAGGTGAGCGTGTCCTCTGCATGCTCAGCTCCCAACCTCCACTCCGCAGCATCCACTACACTGTGTGGCTACACATGTCTCTTCCCCGTGCTGGCTTGTGGGTTCACTGGGGTAGGGACTGTGTCAAACCCACTTGGCACCCCTGATGCCTGGCACAATGCCTAGCTCACAGGAAACATTCACAAACTTCTTGGGAAAGAATGAATGAGCAGACACCCATCCCCAAACACAGCTTTTTCTGTGTCCCCCACTAGTTGGTGAAGCAAAACCCAGCAGAGGAATGAACACAGCTTAGTCTTACAGACCCTTGAATTCTCTTCTATTTCCCGGGCTGTGGCTGCAATGGTCTCCACCAGCTCAGCAATGTCTATGTCGTCGCTCGCCATGCCCACGTAAAGACAGCTCTTCATGCTTTTATACTCGGGGCCTGTGGGAAGAAACGACAGACAGACTTGGTCCCCGAGTCTTCTGTTGTGAGAGAGACATGACCCTGCTCTCCTATACTGTGCACAGAGGCACCTCCTTTACAGAAGCCCTGAGGAGGAGAGGGAACGAGCCTCCGCAAGGCTACAGAAGGGGAAGGGAGGGACAAGCACTACACCTCGGCCTGGAACTAACCCAGCTTCCTCCAAAGAGATCGAGTCCATTTTCCTTGAAGCCAGTTAGAAAATGTCCTTGCGGAGATCACAGTTGGCTTATAAAAGTAAGACATTACCTATTTTAAATGTAAGGTCAGATTCCAGTTCATTTAACTTTTTCAGGAGTCCAGTATGGATTTCTTTCCCCTCAGGATCTGACTTCAAACTGCTCTTATCATCATTAGCATGTTCATACCTATAAACGATAGCAAACAACAGGCCTTCAATCTAAGAAGCAAAGGTCTTTTCAGACAGGGGATTCCAGGTGGAGAATGAGCCATAAGTGAGCAGCAGAATGGCACAGTGAGTGGGACAGGTGGGCACAAGGGCTGCTGAGTGTCTCAAGGACAAGAACTATCAAGATCGTCCCAGGAAAGCCTACATCTCAGGCCCGTGGAAACCAGAGACAAAGCCTGGGAGTCTATTTGCACTGAAAAGAGACTTGCCATACAGTGAAGAAGAAAGCAGCCAAGGACTGCACCCTGAGCTAGAGAGGACAGCAACTTTCTTCTCCCTGGGGAGCTGGGTTCCTCCTCTTGCTGACTTATAGTCCTCTATAGACCTGGGAGAGTAACCATCTGGCAGCTACACGTCCTGTCTGTATCTTTTCCTGGGTACTTGAGAGCTGGCACATCAAGAAGGAACATTCACCAACTCCCAACTCACTAAGTACAAAGGGGAGTCGGATCACCTGCCTGTCCTGTGCTTTTGTAAATGCCCAGAAAACCCAGGTGACGTTTCATTAGATGATTATATTGCAACTACACATTCATCTTGGATTTCTGAGTTGGTTCACAAAATGACCCTCATCATGTTCTTTACACATCATGTGGCAAGCCAAAATTTTCTTTACCTGACAACCCCTATTCCAGGCCAGTTGGGGTCATCGACGTATAAGAGACCTGCGGTTCCTTCTACTTCCTGCTTGAACTCTCCTCGCAGCTGGAGTGTGCAGCTCAGCACTGGCAGTTTGCTTTGTATACCAGCTACCAGCTGATCCACGTCCTCTCCCCGTGTTCCTAGGGCTGCAGATGGACCGTTAGAGGAATGCTTAGTGGACGGCTGACAGGAGGGCACAACTGGGAAGGTCAAAAGCTCGAGGTATACATCCAATCAGCTGCTGCTGTGAACTTAAGAAAAAGCCACACAACCCAGACATGGAAGAGTCACGTATTAAAATTTAACACAGCCGCTGCTCTGGGTATGGAGTTTTTTCTCTCATGGGAGATCTGATACTCAATGAAACACTCCAATGTAGAAATCAGACTCTTCCCACAGAAGAAAGACTGCTTCAGTCAGTTATAAGTATCACATGACAAGGTAAACACCAAAAGGCAACCACAGATTCTCTCTTCACATGACTGATTAGAGGAATGGGGTATTTTGCTGAGTTTGTGTCTCCACACAGGAAAGGCAGGAAGAGTCATTTCCAGGTCAGCCCTTGAGAGGGCTCAGGGCTCTCAACACAGGGAGCCTGGGGGATCAGTTGCTTTTCCAGTTTTAGAGACTGAGGTTCTGGGGTGGGGGCCGGGGTGAGGCTCCCAGCAATCTTCATAAGGGCTTTTCCTTTGTAGGAGATGCCTGCATTTTCTTACTTTGATGCCTTTGAGAAAATATCTTTCCTAAAATGTTGAAAACATCTCATGAAAAACAAAACATTTTCTGAAAATGTTTAAATCATGCCACAAAAAAGCACAACCAAATTTTTAATTTTTCAGCTTACTTCTAAGTACCTACTATAATATGCCAAGCCTTGGTAAGGCACGTCACATAGATGCTGCCACGGAAGTCTTCACATCACGACTGTGGGATACTGGGACAGGCCTGGAGATAAACTTGGTCAAGGTCCCACAGGCATGAAGTGGCTGACAGGGGACATGGACCTGGGACTTTCTGGTGTCAAAAATCCATGTCCTTGCAGTTACAGTGCCTTCTTACATGTCTACACCAGGGGTTTTCAACCTGCACTGGCCTAGTAGAATCATCTTTAAAATCCAGATGCCCAGACTCCATTCCAGACCAAGGAAATTAGAATCTCTACAGGTGGGGCAGCCATCAGTAGTTTGTAAAGCTCCACAGGTACTTGCAATGTGCAGTTGGGGGTGAGAACCACTGGACTAGAAAACCAAGGATCATAGGACATCAGAACAGAGGAGCCAAGTTATTTCAGAAGTCTCACTCTGATTCTGAAAAGTTACAAAGGAATGCTCATCTACCTAAATTTAGCCCTCCCTCCCAAAAGAAAAAGCCCCTCTAAAAAGAGATGCCGATGACTGTAGGAGACGGGATACCACAAGGGAACCTGGATCAGCCCCCAACAGCCTGTACTTCAGAGACACGCACTTGTTTCTCCCCAGACAAAGGTGAGGGACATCCACCGAGCCCAGTTACCTGCTGCTGTCATCAAAGGGCTGAACCGCACACACGTGCCCTCGACCTCTAGATCCATGACAGTAAGGCCACTCGCAGGCACCAGCTGTTTCAACTGTTCTCCCAGCTGTGGGAAAAGGGCAGCATGAACATAGTCCTGCAATGCGAGGTCAGGTGTCACCCATCCTTATCATGCAATGGGGGGAGTCAGATGTCAAGACCCAACCTCATCCGCTCAGCCCAGGGCACAGAGACTCCTGAAGAGCTTGCTTCCTTCCACCTTTCTATTCTCTTTGAATGCTTAGAGCAACTTTTTATTAAAAACAGTATAATCTACTTGTTTTCTTACTAACGATACACGTTCACTGTAGAAAAATCTAGAAAATATAGGTAAACCAAAAGAAGAAGATAAAAGTTACATACAACACAACACACTGCAACACCCACTGTTGACAGCTGGCATACCCCCCCAGGGTCTTTTCTGTGTGCTCAAGTTGGGGGGCTGTGTATTTTCTGTTGTCATAAAATATGGTATTTTACACTGTTCAGTAACCAGCATTTTTCATTTAATTTATAACGACCATTTCCCTTGTGCCTTAAACATTCAGTCACATGGTTTACAGTGGCTGTTTGAACTTCACTGTGTGGATGCACCATAACTGACTTCCCAAGCCCTCTATGTTCAATGTTGCCCCTGAACTGACACTGCTGTGGTGAACATCCTTACACTGTTCGGAACATTCTTTAGTCTAAAATCGTAGAGGTACTATTTCAGTGACAAAAAAGGCACCAGCCAGGTATGGTGGCTCACACCTGTAATCTTGGGAAGCCAAGGTAGAAGTTTTGCATGAGACCAGGAGTTCGAGGTTACAGTGAGCAAAGATCACTACTGCACCACTCCAGGCTCCTAGGCGACAAGAGCGAAACCCTGTCCTCCAAGAAAACAAAAAACAAAAAAAAACCACACTGAAGCATCAGGGCTCTGACCCACACTGCCAGCCTCCGAAGGTGTTCAGCAGACCTGGCCCACGTGCCCTGGCACTGGTGCACATGCTTACCAGAGCTCCCACCAGCTGCATGTTGTTTCACAGCCTCTCATGGCAGCTAGGAAATGGTCATGTGAGGCAGTGACCTGGCTTGGACGGAAGTCCAGACAAGCCCGGTCCCTTCCCAGAGGCTCCTTTCCATGGGTCTGACCCCCATAGGATCATGTGTCATCCCAGTCATCGGGCGGGGCAATGCCTGGAGATAAGAAGAGAAGGTGGCCCAGCCATGCTCACCCAGCGGTTCAGTGCATCACATGCATGTCGCTCCCTGCCCGACGGTGAAGGTACCATGTTGGCTGCTGGGACAGCTTTAACCACCGCATCTGATGTCAAAACACAGGAAGAGTGTCACTCCCAGGATCATGGCTACCAAACCAACACGCCTCCAACTCCATCTCACTCAGCCCCAGTACCAACCCAAGGGAAGAGCCTTGCGTATGACGGAAATCAAATGTGTCTCTGACAGGAGGTTTAAGGATCCACTTTTTCTCATGAACTATATGACACACCAGTACATTCACACAAATATGATCGTGAATTTCATTTTTAAAAAGGGTTTCTTTCAAGGAATTTCAGGAGGAAACAAAGCAAACATCTCAAGTTAGCAACTAGTCTACCGAGCACAGAGCAAGGTCAATCAGAGGGCCCAAGAACTCCAACCAGACTCAGAAGAACTAGCCTTCACTCAGCAAAACAGATGGTTGCCCACTCACGCCAAGCACATGCTTGACACATGGGCTATGAGGCACACAGTGTTGTTTTAATCTTGGTGCTTACGTTCTAGTTGAGGAAACAACCATAAAGAAACAGATAAAACCACTACACAGGTTGTTAATGCCATGAAAGGCAGGGCTCTGATATAATATGATAGTCACTTCAGACAGGATAGGCAGGGAAAGCTCCCTGAGGAAGTGGCCATTCAGCAGAGACCTAAACGGTAGGTGGAACCAGGCATCAGAAGAGAAGGGTAATGTGTGTGAAGCAGAGAGAATGGCAAAGCTCAAGGCTTTGAACTGGGAAAGAAGAGCATGTTCTGGAAATGCAGAGAAGACCGGTCTGACCGACTCACAATGAGCAAAAGGGAAGGTGGCATAAGAGGGGTCCGAGAGGTCGCCAGGGCAGAACACATAGGCCTCATGGGGCCTGGTAGAGCCTGGACTTCATTCACTGGAAACAGCAAGATACCAATGGGCTCTGGGCAGAGGAGTAGCATGATGTCCACTTACAATGCTCACTCTGCCTGCCACACAGAGAAGGGTCTGCACTGGAGTATGGAGGATGTATGAGATATGTGAAAAAGCCTACCTTTCCTTGGACTAGATTGGTGGAATTTGCAAGTCTTTAAACACAGGGGCCAGATACTATGGCTCATGCCTGTAATCCCAGCACTTTGGGAGGCCAAGGCGGGAGGAATGCCTGAGCCCAGAGGTTTGAGATTAGCCTGGGTAACTTGGTGAAATCTTGTCTCTACAATATATCAAAAAATTATCCAGGTGTGCTGGCACACATCTGTAGTTCCAGCTATTTGGAAGGCTGAGGTGGAAGAATCGCCTGAGTCCAGTTTAATTAATTAATTTAAAAATTAAATTTTATTTTTTGAGTCAGAATCTCACTCAGTTGCACAGGCTGGAGTGCAGTGGCAGGCTCACAGCCACCGCAGCCTTGACCTGCTGGGTTCAGGTGATCCTTCCGCCTCAGGTTTCCAAGTAGCTGGAACCACAGGCATGTGCCACCATGCCCGCTGACTTTTTGATTTACTGTAGAGACGAAGTCTGGCCATGTTGCTCAGGCTGGTCTTGAACCTCTGAGCTCAGGTAATCCTCTCATCTCCACCTCCTAAAGTGCTAGGATTACAGGCGTAAGCCACCACGCCTGACTAAAAAATTAATTAAAATAAATAAATACATACATATATACAAATAGGGATTCCTGGATCCAACCTGCTGAACCAAGATATCCGGGAAGGTAAACCTCACACCCATATTTTCAAGAGACCCTCTTTTAGCCATTCCAGCACTGCCCAGGCACTGGCCATGGTTTAATCATAGCACACTGTCAGCAAAATGCTAGGTTCTTGTGAAAATTAAATTTTTCTGAAAAGATGACTGAAGAACTTAGCAATAAAAATATTTTGGGTTATCTATTTAACTTGAAATGGTATCAGATTCGAACTCCTTAAACACAGATAAGAAACTAACGCTCTTTTAAAATCACCCACCTGAGCCTGGCAACTCCTGGGAAAACCTAAACACCACCACAGGAGAACTCAGTTCCTCTTCCACCTGCAAGCCAAAAGCCAGCATCAGTAACACAAAACTCCACATACCTCCAGATGGAATGGTGAGCTGGAGGAATGGGCTAGAGACGTTCGATTTTGTAAATAAACACACACAAAGTCAAAAGGTCAATCTTTGTGGCTAGACAAACAAAAATCAAAGGTTTAATAAAAATTTTAACAATAACTATGAACCAGCCCTGCGTGTCCACTGTGAATTATGCGATATTTGATTCTGGCACAGCACTACAATTAAAGCAGGAGGAGACTGTAATAATAATGCATACACATGGGTCTAACATTAAAGATCACGAAAGACAGGAAAACCAGAGTGAGTGCTGAGAGGGCCTGTGTTTTCAAGAATCCCGGAAACTATGCAGGATTTATGGGCACTTTTTGTGCTCATAGCAAAAAAAAGAAAGAAAGAAAGAAACAAGTACTTTTCTCTCACTTTGTAAAATTTTAAGAACAGGATATAAAGTCCTGCTGACAACATGAATAAACACAGCCTGGAACTGTGTCTACATGTTTTCTTTTCTTTGTTTTTTTGTTTTTGAGCCGGAGTTTCACTCTGTCACCCAGGCTGGAGTGCAGTGGCACGTTCATGGCCACTGTAGCTTGACCTGCTGGGCTCAGGCAATCCTTCTGCCTCAGTCTTCCAAGTAGCTAGAACTACAGGTGCACACCACCACGCCCGGCTAATTTTTTGACTTATTGTAAAGACAAGGTCTCACCAAGTTGCCTAGGCTTGTCTCGAGCCTGTGGCTTCAGGCAAGCTGGGATTATAGGCTTGTGCCACCATACCCAGCCATCTACCTGTTTTCTAATGCAGTTACTCATAATCAGTACAGACAGGCAGCAGGCAACTCACCTCACTAACAGACTTCCTAACAGATGACAATGTTGCCTGCACATAACAGTTCAGCACTAAGTCCATGCTCTCCATGAACAAATGCAGTCGGCCGCCAGAGTCACCAGGGGCCAGAGTACACAGTGAGTAGCAATGTTGGAGTGTAGGCAGCACTGGGCAAGGAGGTCTCTGAGCATCCAGCAGCTCCAGTTCTATAATTCTAGTCAAAACACCTTTGCCCAAGGCTCTGGGTGTGATGACTCATGAGCAGGTCCCAACAAGAAATGCTAACTTGGAAAGGCAGGAAGTTGCTGGCCCAAGATCTTTTCTATTAACTTCTCAAAGTACCTTGTGAATGTGGCCCAGATCAAGCAGGATTTGTATTCATATTAGTTACCTAGCCAGTGCCTGGGCTAAATGCTTTCACATCTATCATCACCTTTAGCTTTCATGCCAACAAATACAATTGTTGATACTTTTAAAGTACTAGGGCTTAATATTTAAATAGAATGGAGTACACTCAATAGGCAAGTAGAAAAAAGAAAGGTGACAAAATAATCCCCCCATTCCCCCATCCTCAGGGAAAGGTAGAGACCCCAGTGCCAAGACTTCTATGTATATTTTGATCGTCTTTTTTTCTTTGAACTCAGCGGTCTCAAACGTCAGTGTGCATAAAAATATTATTCAGAATTATATACATACATTTTTGGTTCTAATAACATGGTCGACTGAGCTAATATTGAAGTTATCAGTTCTAAATACCTGAAGTCTTGGGTTAGCCAAAAAAAGTTGAAACCATTGCTGGGCTCACAAAAGGTGAATCCAAAAAAAAGGAATCAGAAAGACGACTGTAAGCCGAGCTGTAGGGGAAGGGGACTGGCACTTGTATTTCATGGCCAGGGTTCTTGGGGTTTAATGCCCACGTCAGGGACAGTGATGTCTGCACAAGGCCTTTATGAAGTTTCTACAGGAAAAAATAGTGAACAAACATGTGACATGATTTCAGACAGTAGTAAGTGCAGTAAAGAAGGAAAAAAAACAGGAATAGGTGGATGGTGGTTGGAGCTTATCTTCGGGTGGTAAGAAAAAGTCTTTCTGGGCCAGGCATGGTGGCTCACGCCTATAACCCCAGCACTTTGGGAGGAGGAGGAGGCGAGAGGATTGCCTGAGTCCACAGGTTCGAGACCAGCCTGGGCAACTTGGTGAGACATCATCACTACAATAAGTCAAAAAACTAGCTGTATGTGGTGGTGTGCACCTGTAGTTCCAGCTACTTGGAAGGCTGAGGCTGAAGGATGGCCTGAGCCAGCAGGTCAAGGCTGCAGTGACTGTAAGCGTGCCACTACACTCCAGCCTGGGTGACAGAGTGAGACTCCAACTCAAAAAAAATGAGAATGTCTTTCTGAAGAGATTATATTTGACCTAAGATCTGAAAGATAAGAAACCAGCCATGAAGCCAGACGTGCTGGCATGTGCCTGGAGTCCCAGATACTCAGGAGGCAGAGATAGAAGGATCCCTTAAGCCCAGGAGTGTGAGGCCAGTGTAGGTAATATAGCAAGACCCTGCCTCTTTGAGAAAAAAAAAAAGACAAGGGGAACATAGCATATAGAGGACACTGTTATAAGGGTTAAGCAAAATAACACATGTAAGGTCCTTGGTGCCACGCATGTACCCATAAGCACTTCACAAGCAGCAGTGCTGGTGATCATGATGACTGACAGGCCACAGGCCACATGGTATTTGCCAATTATTGTATCCTCTTAGGAAAAAAGCAGCCACTGGAAGAAGGGATATAGCAGGGTTTATGCCTGAGCCGTGGGTGGCCTCACAAAGATGCCTCAAAACAAATGCCATTAACTGGTCCCATCAGATCTGCCAATTTGAGGACTGAGGAAGAGCTAAGTGGGCTCAGTAGGGAGGGACAGGAGGGCACAGAGGCCCAGCATGGCCTTGGCTCCCCACAGCTTGCCCGGGCCACTCCTCTGCAATCAGAGGCATCCAACCAACTCCCAAAGTGACAGCCGTGTTCACAGGTACAGGAAGCTAAGAAAATGACTCAGTGTCACACGGCCACCCCGTGACACTGCTGAGATAGAACCCAAGCCTCCTGACTGACATTCATCCCTTCTGCTTCTCTAGTGCTCCACCTCCCTGACCAGGAATCCTCCACTAGCACTCAGGTCAACCGGCTCCAGGCTTCTGCTCAGAGGGTGGTACAGAGCAGCCGCTCCTAAACCAAACCAGGTTCTCAAAGAGAAACAGACTGTACTCACTTGGACCCCAAATAAACTCAAGTATTGGTTTTAAACTTAACTGCACCCTACGGAATTGTCAATGAAACATCCAGTGAACCTGTTTAAATCAGAATTTGACCTATATTATTTCCTGAAATCCTAAAACACAAGGAAGCAAAACATGAAGACATTCCAACTTGAACTGACACCTGTGTGTGGTTGCCAGCTCTGCTGTTTCTCTGACAGATGCCCCGTAAGAAGGAAGAGACCAAGAGAAAGGCAGGGCCGCTCACTTTCCTGCTCCTCCTCCCACTTCGTGCAAATGAAAACTCCACCAGAAGGCTTCAGGAAGAGCAGCCCAAATCATCTGAGACACGACATGATTCTTTCATTTCAGGAAGATGGTGAGCTAAGCCCTTGGACAGGTAGTCAACAGTGTTTATAAGATCTTTGTGCAATTCTAAATTTCAACAGAATAAATGGAATGTATGAAAAGCACTGTAGGAATTTAAACATTGTATGGTATACATTTCTTGGCTTCAGGCTAACTATATAATTAGGTCATAAATACATATATGATTCTCTTCCAAAGAATGTGGTTTTTATAGAAGCTGCCACAATTCAACTGAAAAGTATCAAATCTGGAGAAGATCTTCTAAGTTGTTGAAGTTTAAAAAAAGTTAATTATGTCAAAAACAGATGAAACTAAATACTATACCAAGATCTTGATGTGGTTCACTTTCTTCAAACTTTCCTGCAACCGCTGACTCTGCAAACGGTAAAAAATAGACAGTTAATTTCATTAGATTAACACAACAATTAAGAAGTGGTTTTTATGAGGGTCTTTGCAGGTCTGCAACAAGGACCTCAGACAGACAGAGTCAGCTGCAACTTGGTGATTTCTAAGTTCAACTGCCAATTTTTGCATTTCAACATCTGAAAATATTCTCCAATCTGTCAGTTAAAAGTTATATGGAGGGCCAGGCATGGTGGCTCACACCCATAATTCCAACATACTCTGGGAGGCCAAGGCAGAAGGATTGTTTGAGCCCAGGAGTTTGAGACCAGCCTGGACAACATACCAAGACCTCATTTCTACAAAAAAGTCAGAAAAATTAGCAAGGTGTGATGGCATGTGCATGTAGTGCCAGCTACTAGGGAGGCTGAGGCAGGAGGATTGCCTGAGCCCAGGAGGTCAAAGCTACAGTGAGTCATGAACATGCCACTGTACTCTAGCCTAAGCAACAGTGAGACCCTGACAAAAAAAAAAGTCGGGGAGACACCTCTTGTCAACAAGGGTGCCTGAACGAAGCATATTTGTATACCTAACCCTTAACTGTACCCCACAATATCATAATTAAAAATATTGATTAAAAAAAAAGTTACATGTAGTGATTCAAGCAAAACTGTTTCTAATGAGACACTCGTGAACCTATCATACTAGCAACATATGTAAGGCATTCACTCAACTACTACTCAAACTACTGGGTGTAAATGTGGGCAAGGCACAGGACTGAACACTGGGGAGACCCGTGGCAATGGAGCACAGCATGCCTAGAGTTGGGTGAGGGCATGGCCCTGCGGACACAGCGTCGGCATAACCACAGTCGGTCAGTGCTTATTGCCACTTACTAGCCTGACAAGTTACCTAACCTGTCTGTACTTCAGTTCCCTCCACTGTCACAGGGGGATGGCAGTCGCTGTCTCACAGGGATGCTGGGAAGCTTAAAGCAAGCTGATATCTACTAGGTGCTTAGAAACAGTGTGCGTCGTGGAAAAGATGGCTGCTGGCTGCTGTCCTCATTACCCCTAGTATCACCATCATGAGATTTAATACCTCAATCCCAGTTTCCTTGTCTCGATATGGGGATAATAGCAGCATCTAACTCATGGGGTTGGGGTACATCAATTCGGCAGATATTCACTGAGTGCTAGACAGTGGAAAGACCCTCAGGAAAACGAGTTCTTTTTTTTGAGTTGGGGTCTCATTCTGTTGCCCAGGCAGGAGTGCAGTGGCATGATCAAGACTTGCCGCAGCCTTGACCTCCTGGGCCCAGGTGACTCTTACACCTCAGCCTCCCCAGTAGCTGAGACTACAAGTGCATGCCACCACACCCAGCTAATTTTTTTGTTTTTGGTAAAGACAAAGTCTTGCTATGTTGCCAAGCTACTCTCAAACTTCTGGACTCAAGCAATCTTCCCACTTGTTCTCTCAAAGGGTTGAGATTATAGGCATGAGCCACTGCACCAGGCCAAGAACAAATTCTTACTATGTTGTTATCAGTGGAGCCCATGTTCTAGTGTAGTTGTGGGGACCAAATGAGACAATGCATGTAAAGTACTTCATGGTGCTTGGCACTGAGAAAATGCCCAACAGCTGCCACCATAGGAGAAGAGGAGGAGGAAGAAGAAGAGGAGGAGGAGGAGGAGGAGGAGGAGGAGGTTGTGTTTTTATGTATTTAGACGAATCATAAGGCTGGATTATAACAAGTGATTATTTTATATGTTAAAGATAATTGAATATCAGCAATATAATCATGAGTCAGACATAAATATCTCTGAATATATATATATCTGAATATATTTATTTATGAGTGAGAAAACTGA
>NW_007252182.1:399239-411598 GCF_000164805.1 Carlito syrichta | reverse complement strand
GGAGGAGGAGGAGGAGGAGGAGGAGGAAGCGAATACTTCAGCTCTCAGGGATGTATGATCTAAGAGGACTGTAAGGATGACTGCACAGATGCCCACATCTGCTAGGTTTCCATGCAGTTTCACATGTGCATTTCACACAGCAAGTCAGTGGTAGGATAGTATCCAAATCTTCAAGAGTATTTGAGATCAGCTACAGTTTTTGCTTCCAGGAAGATGCCAGAGCTGTGGTGACCTCAAAGGTTTTGCAGTGAATGTCATCGTTATTTTCTTGCACTCCATAGGCCAAGGGGAATTGAAAAACTCTTTCTAGAGTGGCAAGTTACTACAGCAATAAAGGTTTCTCTTTCCTAAGACCCAAACCTCAAGGTTTGCGCTAACAGACTAATAAGAACACTTTTTAAAATGTGGTACCTTTATAAATACAAAGAGCATAAGTCTTAAAAAATCATTTTAATGTTAAAATAAACTATCCTACCATATTTTGGACCCAAGAACTACTATCAGAGCAATATGAAAATACTAATTTTTTAAAATATAAAAATGAATACCAATTCCCCAAGAATATAATTAAAATAAAGACTTAAGCCTATCTGCATAACTTACTATATGATCAAGCACTACTGTAAGAATTTTACATGTATTAATTCATCAAGTCTCGTACCAATCCTTTGCTACATTATTCCTATTTCACAAGTAAGAAAACGACGTGTTGACAGGTGGCATGCATCAGCTCTCACACTGCATGAACAGGACTTTTTTTGCTTTCTAAACGCTAAGGTCTGAATGCTTGTGTCTCCCCAAAATTCAAATGTTGAAACCTAAGGATGGATGAGATGGCTCATGCCTGTAATCCCAACACTTTGGGAGGCCGAGAAGGGAGGACTGCTTGAGGAGTTTGAGATCAACCTGGGCAACACAGCAATACCCCATGTCTATTAAAAAAAAGAAAAGAAAGAAAGAAACCTTACCCCTAATGCAACAGTATTAAGAGGTAAGGTGAGACCTTTTTTTTTTTGAGTCACTCTGTCACACAAGCTGGAGTGGCACACTCACAGCTACCACAGCCTCGAACTCTTGGGCTCAGGTGATCCTTCCATCTCAGCCTTCCAAGTAGCTGGAACTACAGGCGTGCACCGCCATACCCAGATAAGTTTTTGATTTATTGTAGGGACGAGGTCTCACCAAGTTGCCCAGGCTGATCTCAAACCTCTGGGCTCAGGCAATCATCTCGCCTCCACCTCCCAAAGTACTGGAATTACAGGCGTAAGCCACCGTGCCCGGCAAAAGGTAAGGCCTTTAAGTGGTGACTTGGGACTGGGCATCGAGGCTCACACCTGTAACTCCAGCACTTGGGAGGTGGAGGCAAGAGGACTACCCGAGCCCATATGTTTGAGACCAGCCTGGGCAACTTGGTGAGACCTCATCTCTACAATAATTCAAAAAATTAGCCAGGCATGGTGGCACACACCTGTAGTTCCAGCTACTTGGAAGGCTGAGGTGGAAGGATAGCCTGAGTCCAGCAGGTTGAGGCTATGGTAGCCATGACAGTGCCACTGCACTGCATCCTGGGTGACAGAGTAAGACTCCAGCTCAAAAAGAAAAAGATTATTTGGTATGAGGATGGAACCCTCATGAATGGGATTAGTGCTCTTATAAAAAAGGCTAAAGCCTGGCCGGGTTCGGTGGCTCGGCCTGTAATTCTGCACTTTGGGAGGCTGAGGTGAGTGGATTGCCTGAGCCTGTGGGTTTGCGAGCCGCCTGGGCGACTTGGTGAGACCTCATCTCTACAATAAATCAAAAAATTAGCTGGGCGTGGTAGCGTGTGCTTGTAGTTCCAGCTACTTGGAAGGCTGAGGCAGAAGGATCGCCGGAGCCCAGCAGGTCAAGTCTGCAGTGGCCAGGACTGCACTTCAGTCTGAGCGACAGAATGAGATTCCAACTCAAAAAATAAAAATATAAAAAAATAAAGACACCTGGTCCTTTAAAAAAAAAAGGCTAAAGGGAGTGTGTTTGTCTCTTCTGCCATGCGAAGACATATGGAAGGTGCCACCTAGGAGAAACGGGCCCTCACTGGACACTGAATTTGCTGGTGCCTTGATCCTGGACTTCCCAGCCTCCAGAACAGTAAAAATAAATTTCTGTGGTGGGGTGTGGCGGCTTATGCCTATAATCCCAGCACTTTGGCAGGCCAAAGCAGGAAGGCTGCTTGAGACAGGAGTTTGCGACCAGTCTAGGTAACAAAGCAAAACCTCATCTCTACAAAAAAAAAATTAGCTGGGTGTGATGGTACATGCCTGTAATTCCAGTTACTTGGAAAGCTGAGGCAAAAGGATCACCTGAGTCTAGGAATTCAAGGCTGTGGTAAGCTGATTGTACAACTGCACTCCTCAGTTGGGTGACAGAGTTAAGACTCCGACTCAATAAATATATAAATACATTTCTGTTATTTTTAAATTACCCAGTCTAAGGTATTTTGTAATATTGGCATAAATGGTCTTAGATACTGAATTATAGCATAATTACATATTTCTCACAAGTAGAGCACACCTGAAATGGAAAGAGACTTAGAATTGTCCTCAGAGCCCTGCAATTTGGGAACCTAAGCCACGTCCTCCGTGACCAACCTCTGACCTTCCTTGTTCCTGACCCTGGAGAGTCAGTCTGTCGAGAGTAATGCTGATTTCTGCCCCACTACACCCTTCTCCACTCTTTGGAAGCCATCTTGTGACTTTTTGTATTCCGTGCTGACCCAGAATTCCTTCCTGTCCATCGTACATCATCTGCACGCAAATGCTGGGAAAACCCCAGCAGCTTCCCCCAGAGGTTGGAACAGGCAAGATGCACACAGGGCAGTTTGTCTCTTGCTCCTGAGACAGTCTATCCACACAACCAGGTTTTGGATGGAGGGTAAACAAGTATTTTTCTGGTTCTGTTTTTGCCAGGGAGTCTTTGCAACTTATTTAAACTCCAGGTTCTACTCACCAGTTGACAGGCATGCTTTATCCTCTCCACAATCCCATCCAGTCCCAAGTATTGTAAAGATAACCAAAGTGGTAGGGCACGGAGTTTGTCTGCTGGCTTGTTTGATGTAAGACCAGCAACTAAAGTCTAAGAAAGCAATACAGGTTTATTAATTGAAGCCACTGAAATCTCCAACAGAACTATTAATAGCTACCACTGAGACACACGGGGTATGTGACAGACATAGCTATGCTGGGCACTTGGCTTGCATTATCTATCTGATCTCTCAACAACTCGATGAGGTGAGTAAGTATTCCTGGTAACTTCACTCAGAGACCTTGCTGAGTCCAAGTGTCCCAACCCAGAGCCGGAGCTCCTGGCCATTCAAGAGGCATCTCCTTCCAAGGTGGTCCTGTGCATCCTCAGATATCTGGCTATGACCAACTGAGCAAGACACATCAACTGGTTTAGCAGATACCACTTAAAGCTTATCTTGCACGTGCCTATTATTAACTGGTCTATCATCAAAAACCACAGCTATGATTAAAAAATACATTACAACCTATTGGATAATGTGAGTCAGGAGCCTTACCATGCTCCCACTCAGAAATTCCACATCTGGGAACCTATTCTAAGGAAATAATTTGAAACACAGATGTTCATGGTATCACTCCTCTTTCAGTAACAAGAACTTGAAAACAACCTAAAAGTTCACAAATAGAGAACAGATTGTGACAGAATATTATGCAGTCACAAAATGTCATAAAAATTCTTCACACACGTGAGGAAGTATAATGTAAATAAACAGAAAAATATATATAGTATGGTTTTAATTGTGTTAAAATTTTCTTTTGAAAAATGTAACAGTTTGGGTGTAGTGGTTCATGCCTATAATCCCAGCACTTTGGGAGGCAGAAGCGAGAGGACTGCCTGAGTCCAGGGGTTCGAGACAACTTGGTGAGATCTTGTCTCTACAATAAATTAAAAAAATTAGCCAGGTGTGGTGGTGTGTGCCTATAGTTCCAGCTGCTTAGAAGCTACTTGTAAGGCTGAGGCTCACAGGTTTGAGACCAGTCTGGGCAACTTAGTATGACCTCATCTCTACAATAAAAAAAAAAAAATAATTAGCAGTGCGTGGTGGCACTTGCCTGTAGTTCCAGCTACTTGGAAGGCTGAGGAGGAAGGATCGTCTGAGCCCAACAGGCTGAGGCTGCGGTGCTTGTGAGCATGCCACTGCACTCCAGCCTGGGTGACAGAGTGAGATTACGACCCAAGGAAAAAAAAAAGAAAGAAAGAGAAAACAATGTAACAGAAGTGAAATGAAGGATATTTTTCACTATTTCTTTTCTTTTTCTGTATTTGCCCCCAAAACCAATGATGAGTATCAGCCACCTCCCCTACCTCCCCAGTAAAGGTAAGCTTACCAAGGCAGGGTCATCATGTTTATAGAGTGTCACTGCAGGAACAGCTGGCAGACCCAGCCACGGGCCAGGAGTCATCGTCATGCTGTCACATTTGGTTGCAGCCTGCCAAGAGAAGAACAACTCTTTGTTAGATAATCAGAATACAAGAGACCCAACACCCTCCTCCGTTCACAAAAACGGTGAACAGCCATCAGGGGTTGAGTGATTTTAAATTCCTTCTTAAAAACACCAATATTTAGTAAATCAACAACATACCAGCACTGATGAAGAAACATAACCTAGAGCCAACGTTGCCAGATTCACACTGGAAGAAAAAACACCAGTCTAAGAACTAATGATTTAATGTTGCTTATTCACTAAGTATGTACTTTTTAAAAAAAAAAAAGGCTGTGCTGTTGCAAGTCTCCCAGCTACATTGTTAAGTTTTTCAAACAACGACTGAGGATGTGGTGTACACAAACTTTAGGAAATCCTTGGAAATGTATCTCATCGAAATGTATCAGGGACACCCCGCTCATCTAGTGTGACAGGAAGCACTACCCTCTAACACTCATGCTCCTACTATCTAGTCATCATTTTCTCTTTTTTTTTGAGTAGGAGTCTCACTCTGTCACCCAGGCTGGAGTGCAGTGGCATGCTCTCGGCCACCCCAGCATCAACCTGTTGGGCTCAGGTGATCCTTCAGCCTCAACCTTCCAAGTAGCTGGAACTACAGGTACACACTACCATGCCTGGCTAATTTTTTGATTTATTGTAGAGATGAGGTCTCACCAAGTTGCCCAGGCTGGTCTTGAACTCCTGAGCTCAGGCAACCCTCTCATCTCGGCCTTCCAAAGTGCTGGAATTACAGGCTTGAGCTACCATGCCTGGCCAGTCATCATTTTCTTAGGGATAAAGTACAAAAAATCTCCTGTGTGACGAGGTGGATGTGGGCTACCTGGTTGCCCGAGACTCCCCCTTCTCTGAGCAGCATCCAGCAGCCACCCTGGTCTCATCCATCAAACCACAAGCTCTGATGGGAGGAGACTCCACCGCCTGCTCCAGCGGGGGGGCAAATAACAACACTAGCAGCCATTACTTTCCTGGCCACAGTGACTGGTTCAATACAAGCCTTTTCTTGGGGCTTCTGTCCGCTGAACACAAAGCTGGAAGGAAGGCTGGAGTTTCTGCAGCTACACCTGTTATAGTAATAGTAGGAGTCAGTCCACAGACCAAGGCAACACAGAGGAAATCAAGCCAAGTGGCTGTGACTGGAGAGGAGACACTGAATCCTAGGGACAGTGCACTGTGCCTGGGGACAGCCTAAAACTGGTCTTTTTAATCATGTGAGCCAAGAGAATCTCTCTGCTGATGCCGATTTGGGTTATTTTGTTATGTCGGTGGTAAACATGACTACCAGGCGACAGCCCAGATGCCCAGTCTGCATGGGACTGCATGCAGGTCCATATGGACTCCACCTTGCCATCCTCACCCCTCCACATGGAGCCACATGCCGTACTGCTCACAGAGCTCTTTCAAGCGTCCGATCTTGTCCGTGTGTCCAACTGCTGAAGTTCCTAGGAGAAAACAAACAAGGGTCTCAGTCTTTACAGCATAAGAGCTTCTATACACATTATCTCCCTAGGAGGGAAGGACAGTATAGTCCTGTCTTAGTGAGATTTTTGCGGATTGATTTCAAATCAACTTTAGCATGTTGATTTACACAAGTTTTGAAAAAACTATGTATCCTCCACTGGATATATCTAATTGTGTTATTGAAATATTTTATTTTATTTTTTTGAGTAGGAATCTCACTGTCACCCAGGCTGGAATGCAGTGGCATGCTCACAGCCTCTGCAGCCTTGGCCTGCTGTACTCAGGTGATCCTTCCTCCTTAGCCTTCCAAGTAGCTGGAACTACAGGTGTGTACCACCATGCCCAGTTAGTTTTTCTATTGTAGAGACCAGGTCTCACAAAGTTGCCCAGGTTGGTCTCAAACCCCTGGGCGCAGAAAATTCTTTTTTTTTTTTTTTTGAGTTGGAGTCTCACTCTGTCACCCAGGCTAGAGTGCAGTGGCACCATCACAGATCACTGCTGCCTCGACCTGCTGGGCTCAGGTGATCCTTCTGTCTCAGTCTTCCAAGTAGCTAGGACTACAAGTACGGTGACCACACCCAGCTAATTTTTTTATTTCTGTAGAGACAAGGTCTCGTTATGTTGCACAGCCTAGTATCGAACTCCTGGGCTCAAGCAATCCTCTCACCTCAGCCTCCCAAGGTGCTGGGATTACAGGCATGAGCCACTGCGTCTGGCCTGAAATCTTTTATATGTGTATTTTCTTTTTACCTGACCTGCTGATTCATGAGAAATATATTCACATTTCCCACCAACATTTGTGGGTTTGTCAATTTATACTTGTATTCTATCAGTTTTTCTTTTGGTTTTCCTTTATATGTTTCAAAGCTATATTCATAAGCACTGATAAGTGCTATTTCTTTTAGAGGATTATATTGTTGATCAATATGAAGTCAACTTTATCTCACACTAATCTTGCTAGAGTACTTTTGTTTTGTAAGCGTTTGCCCAAGATATCCAGTCCTCCTGGATTATGTGATTTAGATGTCTCCTTTATTTTAAAAAAAAACAAACATAGATAAGGCTAAGCATAGTGGATCACGCCTGTAATCTCAGCACTTTGGGAGGCAGAGGCGAGTGGATTGCCTAAGTTCAGAAGTTTGAGACCAGCCTGAGCAACATGGCAAGATCCCTTTCCACCCCCTGCCTACAATAAACAAAAAATTAGCTGGTGTGGTGACACATGCCTGTAGTCCCAGTTACTCAGGAGGTTGAGGGAGAAAGATTACCTGAGCCCAGCAAGTCAAGGCTGCAGTAGCTGTGATCATCGTGCCACCACACTTCAGCCTGGGTGACAGAGTGAGACTCCAACTCAAAAAAAAAAGAGCGAACTTGGGATTTTTTCATCCTCGTTCTTTGTTCCTACAGCACATGCATTCTGAAGTCAACTGAAACATACTCAAAACTTTACGGCACTCCCTTGGTAATCTGACTACAAGACGACCTTGCTGGGCAGAGCCCTTTCCAGACCAAGCTTAAGCAAAGCATGGAGTCACACATTCCCCCAACTGGCCTAAATCTCCAGTTAGCAGCATGTCAAATAAGATCTCAACCCCTCACAACTGCCTCAACAAACACAACTAGAGAACATGGTTCTTCTGCAAGGCCTGTGTCAGGAAAAGGGCTGAAAACTTTCTCCCTCATACACACATCTATCTCAAATTAACAAAATCATAACTGACACATTTAGTTTAGTTGAAACGAGATCAAATGCCAATGCACAGGTTGCACTACATGACCCTCCATCAAAATAAAAGCACAGTGCTATGCTTTACTGACGGGATCATATTTGGAGTCCCTGGCAAGGTCTGCTGACTAACCTTGGAGATGTTTGTGTCTTCTGACACCTGCAATGCAGTCACACTGGTAGGTCACTCACTCACATGCAAACTGCAGCCCCTCCAGCCTACCGAGTGATTGGATATGGGTGGCTGTGTGTTGCTTTTTTAAAATTTGAGTTGGAGTCTCACTCTGTAGCCCAGACTGGAGTGCAGCGGCACACTCCCAACCACTGCAGTCTTGACCTGCTGGGCTCTGGTGATCCTTCCACCTCAGCCTTCCAAATAGCTGGAACTATAGGCGCGTGCTACCACGCCCAGCTAATTTTTGATTTATTGTAAAAACGAGGTCTCACCAAGTTGCCCGGGTGGGTCTTGAACCCGCAGGCTCAGGCAATCCACTCGCCTTGGCCTCCCAAAGTGCTAGGATTACAGGCTGAGCCACCGAGCCCGGCCAGTTTTTGTTTTTTAAACAGCTTTATTGTGGTATAATTTATGCCAATAAAATTCACTCATTTAAGTGTGTAAGTTCAATGGGTTTTGACAAATGTATAAAATATGTAGCAGTCACCAACACAATCAAGATATAGAATGTTTCTATCACCCCTAAGTCCCCTCATCCCCACTCAAGTCACTCTTCTTCCCCCTCCTCACTGGCCCCAGACAATCCTGATCTGTTTTGCCACTGTAGCTTCTCTTTTCTGGAATTCCATATTAATGAACTCACACATTATGTGATGCTTTGTGTCTGGCTTTTCTACTAAGCACACTTTTGAGATTCATCCATGTTGACATGTGTATCAGTTCTTTCCATTTACTGCCTAATATCCCATTAGATGGTTACACCACAATTTGTATTCACCAGATGAAGGTCCTCAGGGTTGTTTCCACTATGAACATTTAGCATGAACATTTTTGCGTGGAGAGATGCTTTTCATGTTTCTTTGATAAATGCCCAGAAGCGGGACTAGTGAGTCCTATGGCAATTCTATGTTTAGCCTTTTAAGAAACTGCCAGGTTAGGCCAGGCATGCTAGCCTACAATCCCAGCACTTTGGGAGGTCGAGACGAGAGGATTGCCTGAGCCCATGGGTTCAAGACCAGTTTAAGCAACTTGGTGAGACCGTGTCTCTACAAAACATCAGAAAATTAGCCAGGTGTGGTGGCACATGCCTGTAGTACCAGCTACTTGGGAGGCTGAGGCAGGAGGATTGCCTGAACCCAGCAGTTTGAGGCTTGGTGGCTATGAGTGTGCCACTGCACTCCAGACTAGGTGAGAGAGTGAGACTGAGAAAGAAAGGAAAGAAAGGAAAGGAAAGGAAAGGAAAGGGAAGGGAAGGAAAGAAGGAAGGAAGGAAGGAAGGAAGGAAGGAAGGAAGGAAGGAAGGAAGGAAGAAAGAAATTGCCAGGCTTTTCCAGAGTGGCTGTACTGTTTTGTATCCCACCAACCATGCCTGAGAATTCTAGGTGCTCTGCAACTTCACCAGCATTTGGCACTGGTTTGTAACATTTTCTTCTCTTCATTGTAACATATGCAGTAGTAGCTCTCTGTGGTTTTAATTTGCATTTCTCAATGACTGATAACTGTCCTTTCTCCCTTGAATTACTCTGGCATCTTTGTAAAAAAAAAATTAAGGGATCAGATATATCACAAGAGCCTATTTCTGAACTATTTATTCTCTTCGATTAATTTCACAGTCTTGATTATTTGTAGCTTTATAGAAAGTCTTGAAGGGAGACAGAGTAAATCTTTTGTTTTTCAAAATTATTTTGACTACTCTTCGATCCTTTGTATTTCCACGTAAATTTTAAAATCAGCTGATCAATTTCTACAAGACACTGCAGCCTATTGAGATTTTTAACAGGGACTGAGTTAAGTAGATTAGACTTAACAATACTTAGTCTCCAGCCCACGTGCGAGGCATAGCATTCCGTTTGTTTGGATCTTCTTGAATTGTTCTCAGCGACACTCTTGTTGTTTTCAGTGTATAGGCCTTGCATATAGTTTGTTAAATTTATCCACAAACTTTTCATGTTTTCTGATGCTATTATACATGACAATTCAATTCAATTTCCAATTGTTCACTGCTAGTATACAGAAATCCAGAAACTTGCTAATTAGTTCCAGTAGCTTTTCTTTCATTTCCTTAGGATTTTCTATACAATCACACAGGTGGTAGTTGATCCACTATGCACAAGGAGAATATTTAAGTGTGACATTTTATGGACTTTCTCATCTAATTTTTACAACAATCCCAAAATGTCTGTTTCTTCCCTTCTTTCCCTCCCTCTCTCCCTTCCTTTCCTTCCCTTCTTTGCATCTTTCTCATCCCTCCCTCCCTCCCTCCCTCCCTTCTTCATTCATTCATTGAGATGTTGTCCAGGCTAGTCTCAGACTCCTGAGCTTAAGCAATCCTCTTGCCTCAGCCTCCTAAGTAGCTGGGACTACATGCTGCCTGGCTTAAGTGTGACATTTAATAATCCAGTTTATTTTATTATTATTGTTGTTATTGTTATTTTTGAGACAGGGTTTTACTCTGTCACTTGGGCTGGAGTGTAGTGTCATGATCACAGTTCACTGCAGCCTCGAACTCTTGGGCTCAAGCAATTCTCTGCCTCAGCCTCCTGAGTAGCTGGGAATATATGCTATACCACACCTGGCTAATTTTTACAATCCTCCCACCTGAGCCTCTCAAAGTGCGGGGATTAGAAGTATGAGTCACTGTGCCCAGCCATAATTTAGTTTAGATAGGAAGTAAGTACATGAAGGAGAAGACAGAAAAGCATTTATAACCAGAATGAAAACGTATACACACACAGAATAACTTCCAAAACAAGCCAACAATGAAAGAAAACCTGAGGAGACAACTTTACTATTATAGTAATAGTTTCTACCACAATACTGCAATACAGACTGTCCTTAAATGTGGGGCACACAAGCATTTCTTAGGACTTGGTCTTTTTTAGGCTAAGTACTTGACCTCCCTCTTATGAATCTAAAGTGTAAGATTCAGGTTTATGACACCTACCAGCATTTGCAACAAGCAACAGGGGCAGTTTCCCTCGTTCTGTATCATCTTTAATCAGTTTCTCCAGGAAGGCAACATCCTGGAACCAAAAAATAAACCATAAAAAAGTGAGGCATTCAGTATCACAGTTATACAATGGAAAAATATGACTTCCAGAAGAAGCAGATGACACCCACAATTAATCAGGCCTCACTCGACAATTTTTCTCTAATCATAAATGTGAAGATCAAATCGTTTTTCTTGAAGACTAGGATAATCAATTAAAAGAGATTAAAGGTAAAAACTGGATGTATGCAAGAACAACACGTTTCTAGCTTTAAACATTTACATTTAAATAAACTGTTCTCTCAACACCCCACAACAGCCAAAAATGTATCTCTATTATTACTCACTGATGTAAGTGAACTAGAAAATGAAACCACTTTGAAAAAAGGAATTCTGAGCCCTAAAATCTGTCCCTTCCTTTTTCTGGATTCAGTACAGAGGTTTATCATTTATCTAAAAATAGGTGGAACTCAATCCCATGATTACAATGAAAAACCTCGTTTTCAAAATCTGCCCATTTCCAAATCCAGGCAGCAGTGATAACTCCTTCAAAGTATGAGCGTCAGAAGGAATTTCCGGTGCTTCAGTGAACTGCCATGTTTGTACTTAAAGCAGGTGACGTGGTGGTTACAGGACTCCCTAAGAGGCAGGTGCTCCTGACCAATACGCCAGCAAGCTTCACGGATGTTCACACAGAAGCACGTGCTACACAGTGGAAAGGCCTAAGCAGTAAATACCTAAGCTGCAAATTATCTGGAGGCCAGCAAGCAGAACTTCATTTGAAAGGAGACAGGTTCAAAACATAACTCCAAGTTATTTTAAAAACCAAAGGCAGAACTCACCATCTGATGCTGAGATCCAAACACTGTGTTACAGGGCACACGGCACAGGCAGGGGAAGGGTAGGCCGAGCTGCAAGAGGAAACGCAACTTTACAGGAAGGGACTTTGCACCATCCACTTATGATGTGAGAAAGAGTGTGATGCTGAGACAAACCACATTGTTCTTTTAAAAAACCTCTCTCCTTAGGAATTCTTAATATTATACATAGATGTTAAATTACACTTTGAAAGTCACATCAAAAAAAGGGTGAATTTCCAAGTGCCTTATAAGAGGATTCAATAATAATTTTCTAAATGAGTCAAGTAACTATCTTTGGTATATTCTAGAATATATTAAAAAACAAAAATACTTTTTCAAACAAAAAAACTGGGCCCTGAACACTTTGAGGGGTAATTTAGAATTCTTCCTCCAAGCACCACTGATAAATAACAATAGCTAAAGGCATTCAAAGATCAGTATCTTATTTATGGGTCCACCAAAAAGTTATACATATGCATTAGCAGATATACATTTCTTTTTTTCTTTTTTTTGAGTTGGAGTCTCACTCTGTTGCCCAGACTGGAGTGCAGTGACATGCTTCCGGCTACCACAGCCTCGACCTGCTGGGCTCCGGCGATCCTTCCACCTCAGCCTTCCAAGTAGCAGGAACTACAGGCGTGCGCTACCA
>NW_007252182.1:371277-399195 GCF_000164805.1 Carlito syrichta | reverse complement strand
CCCACGGGCTCAGGCAATCCACTCACCTCAGCCTCCCAAAGCACGGGATTACAGGCTGAGCCACCAAGCCCAGCTAGATATACATTTCTTAAGAGAAATGAAGTCAGGGTGTTATGGATGAAGACAGTCATTATCAATTTTATATTTTCTATTTTTAGCTTCCAAAGTATTGAGGAGATTATAGTTTTAGGAACTGTAAATAATTGCAGCATACTGTTCTATGTAACTAAGACTTGGTAATATTTAAAGACCAAAAATTTAATGAGTGCTTTATTCACACACTTTCCTCCTTAAAGGATTAAAAAAAATTATGAACGTGATGCCTAGGTAAAACAAATCATCAAAATACAGGCATTAGGGCTAGGCGTAGTGACTCATGCCTGTAATCCCAGCACTTTGGGAGACAGAGGCAGGAGCACTGCTTGAGCCCAGCGCCAGAGTTTACTACCAGCCTAGGCAACATAATGAGATCTCATCTCTACAAAAAAATCAAAAAATTAGCCAGGCATGGTGGTGCATACCTGTTGTCCTAGCTACTAAGGAGGTTGAGGCGGAAAGATTACCTGAGCCCAGAAGGTTGAGGCTGCGGTGAGCCATGATTGTGCCACTACACTCTGGCCTGGGCAACAGAATGAGACTCCAATTCAAAAACAAAAAAAAACCCCAAAACCAAAAACAAACCAGGCATTAAAAGTGAAAATGCCTCCTTATAAGTCACCAATCCACCACTGTTAACAATATATGTATAACCTTCCAGACATTTTATAGGTATGAAAACACGTGTGTAAGCATGTACACACTTAAAAACATGAACATGGCTGGGTGTGGTGGCTCACACCTGTAATCCCAGCACTTTGGGAGGCGGAAGCAAGAGGATTGCCTGAGTCCAGGGATTTGAGACAAGCCTGGGGAACATGATAAGACCGTGTCTGTACAATAAATCAAACTACAGGTGGTGTGCACCCGTAGTTTCAGCTACTTGGAAGGCTGAAGCGGAAGTATCGCCTGAGTCCTGCAGGTTGAGGCTGCGATGGTCGTGAGCGTGTCACTGTACTCCAGCCTGGGTGACAGTGAGACTCGGACTTAAACAAAACAAAACATGAACATGGCCATCTTACAACTAGCGCTCTACCACTGCCTTTCTCACTAACTCGCAGTAGGTACTCCACAAGTAATTTGTATCATGTTTCTCCAGGAATGTGATAAAACTCCTCATTTTTGTTTTTGTTTGTTTTTGTTTTTTTTGAGTTGGAGTCTCACTCTGTCGCCCAGACTAGAGTGCAGTGGCCGCTCCCGGCCACCACAGCCTCGACCTGCTGGACTCCGGCGATCCTTCCACCTCAGTAGCCGGAATTACAGGCGCACACTATACCACGCCCGGCTGATTTTTTGATTTATTGTAGAGATGAGGTCTCGCTGCCCAGGCGGGTCTCGAACACGCGGGCTCAGGCAATCCACTCACTTCAGCCTCCCAAAGGCGAGGGATTACAGGCTGAGCCACCAAGACCGGCTAAACTCCTCATTTTTACACCCTCATGAAGAGGACCTAATTTCTTGCCACCAGTGATCACAGCTCAGAATCAATTTAAAAGTCCCTGAGTGTTTCCCACACATCTCCCCAGTACTTCTATATCTTACTAAAGAAGAAGCCTCCAATCCTATGGGTTTTGCCTTAAAACATTCTTGGCCAAGAGGGTAAAAGCAATTTCTTGTCTCAGGGTAGTTCCCTAATTGAGCTATAGGCACCATGAACTTTAAAAATGGCAATGCTTGCCGGGTGCCGTGGCTCACACCTGTAATCCCAGCACTTTGGGCGGCTGAGGCGAGAGGATTGCCTGAGTCCAGGGGTCTGAGATCAGCCCAGGCAATTTGGCAAGACCTTGTCTCTACAATAAGTCAAAAAAATTAACCAGGTATGGTGGCACGTGCCTGTGGTTGCAGCTACTTAGAAGGCTGAGGCGGAAGGATCACCTGAGCCCACTGCACTGCAGCCTGGAGGACAATAAGACTCCAACTCAGCAACAACAACAACAACAACAAAAATCCAGCACTACACAAAAAGCATTACCTGAAAATGGTCACAGAAACCAAAAGAATGGATACACTCTAATTGTCCAAAACAGAAACAGTTCATTAAATTACTACTCACTTGAAGAAATATTATAAAGTCATGAAAAATAAACTTTACTTTGAGGAATTGCTAAAATATCATATACTCCTATTATAACAGTAAGTAAAAAAGTCAGATAAAACCCATATAAATAACCACATACCTACTTTGATTAAAGTCTA
The DNA here is from genome assembly GCF_000164805.1 of Carlito syrichta. NCBI lineage: Eukaryota > Metazoa > Chordata > Mammalia > Primates > Tarsiidae > Carlito > Carlito syrichta. Next base: position 396,903 of record NW_007252182.1, on the reverse strand, counting down.
GAAAGTAAAATAGTGACTATGGTTGCCTTTGAGGAATTAAAAAAGTTTATCTATGACATATTCTTTATTTCTAAACTCATTAATTTGTTAAATATAATGACAAAAGAAGCATGTAAGACCACCCTTCTTTTCGCTCAAAAATAATAGCAGTCAGGTACAGTGGCTCATGCCTATAATCCCAGCATGGTGGGAGAATTGCTTGAGGCCAAGAATTTGAGACCAGCCTAGGCAACATAGCAAGACCCCTTATCTTTACAAAAAAAATCCAAACATTAGCCAGGTATGGTTGTGTGTACCTACAGTCCCAGCTACTCAGGAGGCTGAGGTAATCTGTAATGGTACCACTGCACTCCAGCCTGGGCAACAGGGTAAAGTCCTGACTTGAAGAGCAAAAAAAAAAAAAAAAAAAACCCAATAGCATCTAAAGAAATGGTTCTACAAGTTTTAAAAGCCTCAGGATAAAAAAAAACCCAAACCATTGTTTCTTTACAATATCTGCCTTATACCACATTACCTGATTACAAAGGTATTGGCCCAAACCAGGTCTAGCAGCAGCACTAAGATATATAACAGGTTTTTTGTTATACAACACATTGAATCCATCCACTACAAAGTCTTCATATCGAGAATGAATGGCAAGTCTACAGATCTTTGTGAGTCCTTCTCTTTCCTCTTCGTGGAAATAAGCACAGCCATTTTCATACCTGTTAAGAGACATCCATACATTAAAAAGTTCTTACTTCTGGTTAATTCTGACTTTATATGTCAGTCTTATAATCTTGGAAGCAATTTTTTTCTCAACCTAGAAACTGTCACCTAGATCAGGCAGAGAGGACAGGAATGTGAAACATCCTCATCACAGATGGCTAACAACTCATTACAGCTGGAAGTTACAAAGGAGTGAGGCAATGACTTTTCATGCATACCCAATTCCATCAAGAGCAAAGACCATGAAAACAAGTGAGGAATAGGAGCCTGCCAGATATAAAAAGCCTGAGGTACTGAGGTTAGGCAATGCTTCCAAGAGGAGATAAATTTGAACCTCAGTGGGACAGCGCCAAAAAAAGCTCTCTCACTGTCTACACCTGACTCATAAATGTCTTTATTGGAAACTAAAAACTCAAGTCTTTACCTGAAAATTCTGCATAGCCATAAGGTAGTGTCTGAAAGTATCCTAGTTGTCAGTTTCCTCAGCTTCTCTTTGTCCAGAGTTGAAATATAAGCTCCCAGACTATGTCCCAACAAAGCCATGTGACCTTGTTCTCCAATATTCTGAATCCTGTCAAGCAAAATTCATTAAAGAAAATATTAGAGTTAAAGCATAAAAAAGGACATAGAACTTAGAGACACAGTAGTCCACAGGAATTTCTGACAGACTTGAAATCCATTTAATGGCCCACAAGGCAGAAATTCAGATGAATTTAGACAATTCAATGCATAGAAAGTATTGGTAGTTTGGGGAGAAAAATATTTTAAAAATTTGAGTCTTAGAAGATAAATATCCTTTTTATTGAGTATCTACAAAATGTTTTTGAATAATTGTCTGTTAAGTATTTTGAAGATTATATCCCAGCCTTAAGAATTTTGGAGGAGGCCGGGCTCGGTGGCTCAGCCTGTAATCCCAGCACTTTGGGAGGCCGAGGTGAGTGGACTGCCTGAGCCCACGGGTTCGAGACCCGCCTGGGCAACTTGGCGAGACTTCATCTCTACAATAAATCAAAAATTAGCCGGGTGCGGTAGCGTGCGCCTGCAGTTCCAGCTATTTGGAAGGCTGAGGCGGAAGGATCACCGGAGCCCAGCAGGTCGAGGCTGTGGTAGCCAGGAGCGGCCACTGCACTCCAGTCTGGGTGACAGAGTGAAACTCCAACTCCAAAAAAAAAACAACAAAGAATTTTGGAGGATAGAGTTAAGATAAAATGAGCGAAAATATTTCTTTAAAATTTTATTTATTTATTTACTTATTTATTTCATATAAGAGACAAGGTATTGCTATGTTGCTGAGGTTGGTCTTGAACTCCTGGGCCCAAGCAATCTTCCAGCTCCAGCCTCCCAATATGCTGGGATTACACGCATGTGCCATCACACCCAACCTTTTTTTTTTTTTTTTTTGAGTCGGTGTCTCACTTTGTCACTCAGACTAGAGTGCTGTGGCATAATCACAGCTTAACGCAGTCTGCAAGTCATGGGTTCAAGCTATTTTCCTATCTCAGCCTCCCAAGTGTAGGTATGTGCCTCCACACCCAACTCATTTTTTGTAGAGTTGAGGTCTTGTTATGTTGCCCAGGCTGGTCTTGAACTCCTGGGCTCAAGAGCTCCTCCTGCCTCTGCCTCCCAAAATGCTGAGATGATAGGTGTGAACCACTGTGCCTGATCCATTTTTTAAAGAATTATTAAAGATAAATAATTTCCTGCATTAAACAGCTGTGTATTATAATAACATAGCAAATTCAAGGGGGACTAGGTATTGTTTCATATAAAATTAAAATGGATATACTAATTTCCCTTATAAAGAATAACTGTATCATGCCTATAATCCCAGCACTTTGGGAAGCCTAAGTGAGAGGACTGCCTGAGCCCACGGGTTTGAGGCCAGCCCCAGCAACTTGGCGAGACCTGGTCTCCCTACAATAAATCAAAAAATTAGCCAGGTGTGGTAGTGCACACCTATAGTTCCAGCTACTTGGAAGGCTAAGGCAGAAAGATCACGTGAGCCCACTGAGTCGAGGCTGCAGTGGCCATGAGAGTGCCACTGCACTCCATTCTGGGTGACAGAGTGAGACTCCAACTCAAAAAACAAAAGAAAAGAATAACTGTAAATAACAAGAATTAAATTTACAATTGTTAACTATAACAATAAGAAAAAGACAACAAATAGAATACTGGGCAAAGGACAGTCATAAAGGGAAATATAAGTAGGCCTTAAAGCATACAAAAAGATACTTACCGTGGCTCCTAATGGGAAAAATGCAAACTTAAAAGATGCTGAAATATCATCCTGACTTATCTGATTTCTCACATCAGAATATCGCTTATTGAAGATCCTTCAGTATGGTAACACCCTTGCAGGCAAAGGTGTGGGATAGAAGCACTTTTTTTTTTTTTTGAGTCAGAGCCTCACTCTGTTGCCCAGGCTGGAGTGCAGTGGATCCTTCTGCCTCAGCCTTCCAAGTAGCTGGAACTACAGGCACGTACCACCATGCCTGGTTGCTTTTTCTTGATTTATTGTAGAAACGAGATCTTGCCAAGTTGCCCAGCCTAGTCTCGAACCCCTGGATTCAGACAATCCTATCGCCTTGGCCTCCCAAAGTGCTGGGATTATAGGCGTGAGCCACCATGCCCGGCAAGAAGCATTTTCATACCCTGCTGGTGGGGCTGTTAACTGGCGCAACTCCATGGAGGGAAATTTGGCAATGTTTGTCCAGATTACAAACGCGCACACTGACTGAGCCAGCATCCTCCTCTGAGGACTCGGTCCTCCAGACACACTTGGTTCTACAAGTGATGACACATGTCAAAAGCAACTGGCTGCAGCGATGTTTGTAACAGAAAATTATGAACAGGAGATGAGTTAAATAAAATATGTTCCATCTATTCCAAGTAAAATAAACAGCTCTGAAAAAGGAGAAAGCTCCCACCTTGGAATTCTCTGATACACACTGTATATCAATGAACTCCAAGACATAAGAAGAAAAACTCCAGGTCAGAATACATACTGGAGGGGAGGGTATGGGCATTTTGCTTGTGTAGAGTACAGACACACAGAACACTTCGGGAGAGAAACAAAAGAAGTGGGTGACACTGTCTCTAGAGAAGAGAGCCAGGTAGGGAAGCAGAGGTAGGAAGAAAAAATTGCCTCCGTATACCTTTCTTTATCTTTCAAATTTTGAACCAGAAAAATGCATTGCTTATTCCAAAAACTTAAATTAAAAAAAAGAGAAAACAAAGCTAAATAAATTGCCAGTCAATTCAGCTGTAGCAATTCTAGCAGAAAAGAATACAGCATTTATCTTTCATGCTTTTGCTAGGTCCTCCCTAAGACACCACACACTAAAAATGAAAGGATTGAGCTTTAGTAAATACCTTCATTCTACAAAATATATTATATATCTAATGTCTTTCCAAGAAGAAAAAATAAACATTATCTTAATATCATATGAGGGGGAAACAAAAAAACCTGGAATTTATTTGTAAAAAATATGTCTGATTTATTCTTACATGCTTAAACTTTATCACCTTCAAAGTACTCTCTGTTTGACACACTATACCTATGGAGATGCATTTTCTACTGCTCAAAACAGTTTGTGAACTTATCAATTTTGATGCATTTTAGTGTTTCTATTGGTTTTTGTTTCACCTCTTCCACATCAGCACATATCCCTTTGAGGACTTTTCTCATTGGGGAAACAAAAAAAAGTCACTCAGGACGAGATCAAGTGAATGGGCATCATGCCATTTTTGATCAAAAACTGCTGAACACTCAGTGAGGTGTGGGCAGGTGCACTCGTAAATCACCCATCATGAAATGGGCAAACTCACTGAAAGAATCTCCAAAAAAAATTCACTGAAGCCGAATGCAGCCTCTCACAAATGCTAGCTGGTACACTGATGCTGATGGGTTCCTAGAACACTCAACTAGCAGGGGGAGCCTGTAATCCAAAGGGCCTGCCCTCCAAAAGATAATTCTGGGTTTTTTTGGGTTCCCCTCATATGTAACGCTTAATGCAATACGCTTCTGGATCTGAGTGCTCACTACTGAAATCACTACTGAAATCACGCAGACTTTCAGCTCTTCCTTACCGGGTGCTCGGGGACTCCTCATCTTCATCTCCATGCATCAGGTTCTGCACCAGCTGGAGGATGCTCACCATGTCCTGTCCACTGCAGAACAAACCAGCTGATGGACCAGTGGAAAGAGCACACACTCCCCCACCTCTTTCCCACCATTTCCCTCATCCAACCAACTTTGGTAAAAGGTTGGCTTTTTTTTTTCTGGGTTTGAAACACAGGTCACAGCCTTTCCCCTTCCTGACAACTTCCCCAGCAATTTCTGGAGTGCCATGATGCTTAGATTGCTTCCATGTGTGAGCCGGATTTAGCCTGTAAACTAGGATGAGGGGGACGTTTATCTGTATACTTTAGATCTAGTATGTAATAAACTATGCCTGTTTAAATGAATCCTTTAATAAATGAATAAATGACTGAAACGAGTTCTTTTTTAATTGTGTAGCTATAAGAGAAATAATCGATATACAGTGTATATATATCTTTTGAGTTGGGGTCTCACTCAGTTGGGGTACAGTGGCACAATCATGGCTCACTACATCCTTGGCCTCCTGGGCGCAGGTAATCAATCCTTCTGCCTCAGCCTCCTGAGTAGCTGGGACTACAGGTGTGTGCCAACTTGCCCTGCTAATTTTTTGATTGTAGAGACAAGGTGAGTTCTTGTTATGTTGCCCAGGCTGGTCTTGAACTCTTGGGTTCAAGTAATCCTCCCACCTAGCCCTCCCAAAGTGCTGGGATTACAGATATGAGCCACCAAGCCCAGCCTGGCCTATACTTTTTAAATAACAAATCTCAAATTATAAACTGAATTTGAATATAACTTTGCTTGTGACTAAATCAATGTTTTAAATATGAGTTTGATTTTCAAAAATGTCACCATTTTACTCTAGCAACATTTCTATATATTTCATTTGAATCTTGGAGGAGAGGCCATGTAGTAAGAATCTGAGGTCCTCATAAGATGCTAGAAGGTCATAAGAATGCCTCAGATGTATCTAGTCTTCCTCCACATAATAGTCTTGTCTGTTTGGATGAACAGCCTTCAACAGGTAATGCAAGCATCATTTACTACAGCTCTTCCCCAAGCTGGGAAACTTGAGATCTGCTTAGAGTGTAACTAGATTTACTTCTATGCAAGAGATATTACTAAATGTCCATTACAGTAGAGGGGGAGACTTGCAAAAAAAACTCGAATGGCTGAAGTTGTAAGCTATGGCAAGGCAACCTGTAACATGTGTAACATAAAAATATTACCCCTTCATTAATGAGAATGTTACTAATAGAAAGCTTCCTTTTTCAAAAAAAGAAACACTCAAAACAATGCCCCCAAACTCATCCTCTCCAAGGTGCTGACCTTCAAGTGAGAAGGGCTCTGCTCCCTGGACACAGTTGAGATTTTGGACAGGTAAGGACCCTTAAAAGCCACACTCAGGAGCTTACCATATGACCTTGAGCAAGCTATTCAAACTCACTAAGCCTCAACGTTATAGAGTTGTGAGGCTGCAATCAGACAGTGCATGTAAAGCATTTGGCACTGTGCCTGCCACATTACTAGTCTCAAATGTTGGATATTAGCATTATTTTTTTATTTTTAGAGATGAGGTCTCAGTATGTTGCCCAGGCTAGTCTTGAACTACTGGTCTCAAGCAACCCTCTTGCCTCAGCCTCCCAAAGTGCTGGGACCACAGGCATGAGTCACTGTGTCCAGCCCAGATATCAGCATTCCTAAGTATGAACGCTGATCAGTGGCTTCAATACACTGCCATTCTGAGAATTACAGCTATTATTGGGAGTATCTCTTTTTTTTTTTTTTTTTTTGAGTTGGAGTCTTACTCCATCGCCCAGGCTGGAGTACAGTGGCATGCTAACGGCCACCCCAGTGTTGACCTGCCGGGCTTAGGCGATCCTTCCGCCTCAGCCTTCCAAATAGCCGGAATTACAGGCACGCGCTACCACACCAAGCTATTTTTAAAAAATTTATTGTAGAGATGAGGTCTCATCAGATTGCTCAGGCTGTACTCGAACCCGTGGGCTCAGGCAATCCCCTCACCTCGTCTCCCAAAGTGCTGGGATTACAAGCTTGAGCCACCAAGCCTGGCCAGGAGTATCTCTTCTTGTGAAATGTCTGTGGAATCAGAAGTCTAAACACAGCCTAAACCCTTTTGTTCCCTCTATAGACTTCGATGAGAAGACTTACACGAGTACTTTCCTGAGCTGTAGAAAGCACTTCACACCTAGCTTTAAATCAGCACCATTCATACCACAAATAGAAGTAACTATTTTGGCTGGGTGTGGTGGCTCATACCTATAATCCTAGCACTTTGAGATGCCGAGGAGGGAGAGTCGCTTGAGCACAGGAGTTCGAGACCAACCTGGGCAACATAGTGAGACCTCGCCACTAAAAAAAAACAAAACAAAAATTAACCAGTAGTGGTGGCATGTCTGTAGTTCTAGTTACTTGGGAGAGGCTGAGGCAGAAATATTGCTTGAGCCCAGGAGGTCAAGGCTGCATTGAGCTGGGATCGTGCCACTGCACTCCAGCCTGGGTGACAGAGTGAGACCCTGTCTCAAAAAAAAAAAAAAAAAAAAAGGAGTGACTAGCTTAAGATATTAGTATCTGGGTGTGTTAGATGCAATATATATTGGCACACTGTGCTTCTTCATACTTTTCTTTTGCAACCTCGTTCAATTTATATTTGGGTCAAAGGTCAATTTAAGGGAGTTGCACTATTTACCTATGTGCAATTTCCTGGTTATAAAAGGAAAATATAGTTTGTCTCAAAGAAGCTGGGCTGGGACATTAATCCCAGATTAACTGCCTTATAAAAATTTTAGCCAGCTACTTTTTTTTTTTCTGTTTTTTCCCTGTTAGTTCAAACCACAAAGACTTGACATATTTGTTTCAGCTGCCAAAAAATAAATCACTCTGCCAATAAATGATTAAAGTTGACATTTTCCTTTCATTTCCTATATTATAATGACAAATTTATCAAATTAAAATGTCTCTAAACAATAAAACTCAGTCTACCAAATAGATCACAGGTTTCAAGAATCAACTAAGTATAAAACTTCAGTTATAATTATAAATTTGTGTACCACTTCCTTTTTTAGAGACAGTTTATCACTACGTTGCCCAGGTTGGACTCAAACTACTAGCCTCAAGTGATTCTCCTGCCTCAGCCTTCTGTGTAGCTAGGACTACAGGTATGCACTATCACGCCTGGTCCATATTATCACTTTGAGCCCTGAGGTTTGTATTCAATTCTGAATGGGAAAGGGAAAGAGGTCAGTAGGCTCAGTATTATCACCAACCAGCCAATGGCATTTCCATCTTCTAATGTTATACTGTACTACTGACATTTGCTTTGTGCTCCTTAACACTAAAATTGTGGCCAGGCTCAGCAGCTCAGCTGTAATCCCAGCACTTTGGGAGTCTGAGGCGAGCAGACTGCCTGAGCCCGCGGGTTTGAGACCAGCTGGAGGAACTTGGCGAGACCTCATCTCTACAATAAATCAAAAATCAGCCAGGCGTGGTAGCGCATGCCTGTAGTTCCGACTACTTGGAAGGCGGAGGTGGAAGGATCACCAGCAGGTTGACGCTGGGGTAGCCATGAGTGTACAACTGCACTCCAGCCCAGGCGACAGACTGAGACTCCAACTCAAAAAAAAAAACAAAAAAAACCCCAAAAAACTAAAATAGTACATCAATGACAGTAAAATCTTGGTTTAATCCAGGCTCGGTGGCTCAGCCTGTAATCCCATGCTTTGGGAGGTTGAGGTGAGTGGATTGCCTGAGCCTGTGGGTTCGATACCTGCCTGGGCAACTTGGTGAGACCTCATCTCTATAATAAATAAATAAATAAATCAGCCGGGCGTAGTAGTGTGTGCCTGTAGTTCCAGCTACTTGGAAGGCTGAGGCAGAAGGATTACCGGAGTTCAGCAGGTCGAGGCTGCAGTGGCCGGGAGCGGCCACTGCACTCCAGTCTGGGCAACAGAGTGAGACTCCAACTCAAAAAAAATAAATAAGCCGGGCTCGGTGGCTCAGCCTGTAATCTCACGCCTTTGGGAGGCTGAGGTGAGTGGATTGCCTGAGCCTGCGGGTCCGAGACCCGCCTGGGCAGCAAGACCTCATCTCTACAATAAATTAAAAAATCAGCTGGGCATGGTAGCGCATGCCTGTAATTCCGGCTACTTGGAAGGCTGAGGTGGAAGGATCGCCGGAGCCCAGCAGGTCGAGGCCATTGGAGCGGCCACTGCACTCCAATCTGGGCGACAGAGTGAGACTCCAACTCAAAATAAATAAATAAATAAATAAATCTTGCTTTAAGAAAAATGTATACTCTAACAAAAGGTATTGATCCTCACTGCCACCTACCTGCCCTGGAGTGGCCCTGGAATGTCCCCTGATACGAGCTTCTTTCCATTTTCTTCTTCTGTTCTTCTAATTTAAAGAAAAAAAAAACTCTGCCCATTTGTTTTATCATCTCAAATTTCTAACATTTAACATGCAAAACAAATGACCTTGTTGCCTGTACCCTCTCAGTGACTGTGCAGAATTTGAAACACATTTGTCACATCTCCCCGTCTCTACAGTTTTAGGTTCAGTTTGAGTTTCTGGAATAGAAAAGAACCTGAAAAAAAAAATTCAACTCATGTCTTGGTTAATTGATGCCTAATAATATGACCTGAATATATAATAAGTATTTATAAGTTCAAATCAATATATCAAGTAAATGAAACGCAACAGAATTGAAAATTATAAGTCCTTCCTCAATTTCAAAACCTTTAATTACAAGGCATCGTCTATCCAAGACAAATACTAATTGTAAACTCAGCTGAAGTTATGTGTGACATTCTGAGGTCAAGAGCTGTCAGAAGGAAACCAGAGCCACCAGTTTCCAACAGGCTGAACTCGCTGAGCAGGGTTGCCTCTGTCCACATGCTCACCTCTGACCGTCCTCCAGCATCTTCATGGCCTCCTTCAGATTCTTTCCCATCTCAGCTAAGGTAGGATCAGCTATCTGGAGAACAAAGCAGAAAGGTGGAATTTTAACAATCTTCGATGACCTTTGCAGCACAACTCATCTAGAAAAATTAAGTGTGAGTCCACTTTCTTCTAGATTTATTAGAAACACATGGATTATAAAGTACATGCATTATTTTAAAGCTTCCAACAGTACAAAAGTATAACAGAAAAAGTAAAGTCCAGCCCCATGTCCCAGGGGAAGGTTGTTTTTTTTGTTTTTTTTTCAGTTGGAGTCTTCCTTTGTTACCCAGGCTAGAGTGCAGTGGCACGATCACAGCTCACCACAACCTCCGTCTCTTGGGCTCAGGCAATCTTTCTGCCTCAGCCTCTGGAGTAGCTGGGACTAGAGGCACGCCATGTCCACCTCATTTTTATTTTTGTAGAGACAAGGTCTTGCTATGCTGCCCAGGCTGGTCTTGAACTCCTGGGTTCAAGCAATCCTCCCACCTCAGCCTTCCAAAGTACTGGGATTACAGGCATGAGCCACCACACCCAGTCACTCCAGGGGAAGCCACTTCAAAATGTGACATCTCTTTCCAAATTTTCACCTTACTCATATGCACTCTGCAACTTGCTTTTCTCTACTTCATAGTAAATAAGGCTCCGTGTCATTATGCAAGCTTCATTCTTCTTAGGTTAAACCTTAGTCCATTCTATGGACACACCATGGTTCATGGTCCCCAGTTAATGGATTCTCAGGTTACCCTCAAGGTCCTGAAAACTGTGTACAGTATGCTATTTGTTTATGGCTATAATAGGCTGAAAAACACACCCTTCTTCTCCCAAAAAAGATATTTACATCCTAATCCCTGGAATCTGTGATTTTTACTTAATAAGGCAGTCTTTGCAGAAGTGAATAAGTTAAGGCTCTTGAGATGGTGAGAGTGCTCTGAACTACCCAGGTGAGCCCTAAATGTGACCACATGTATCCTCATAAGAGAGTGAGACAGAGGAAGGCTTCACACCCACCATAAGACCATATGAAGACAGAGATTTGAAGACATTGATCTTTAAAAAAAAGGAATGATGTAGCCACAAACTAAGGAATGTTGGCAGAACCATAAGCTGGGACAGGCAAGGAAGGGACTGTGCCCTAGAGCCTTCAAAAAGAGGGGGGCCCTGCCAGTACCTTGATTTAAACCCAGTGATGCTGACTACAAACCCCTGGCCTCCAGAACTGTGAGAGAATATATTTCCATTGTTTTAAGCCACCCAGTTTGTAAGACATGTTACAGCAGCCACCAGCAACTAGTGCACAGGTCAGCCTGCAAGTGCCTCCATCAATACAGCCTGTCTCTGGAAGCTACTCAGGCTGGGAATGCTGCCTGCCTCCAGGGCAGTGGCTGGGAAGATGTGCCTGAGGGTGGGAGGGGAGAGGCTTATCAGTTCATATCATTTGTTGCTTTTGAATTTGAGTACAAGTGCAAACCTATCTCCCATCCAAAAAGTAAATGAAATAGAAATTTTCCAAAGTAAAACACACACACACACACACACACTTTCCTTTTTTTTTTTGAGTCCACACACACCCACACACACACTTTCCTTTTTCTCTCTTTTTTTTTTTTGAGTTGGAGTCTCACGCTGTCACCCAGGTTGAAGTGCAGTGGCACGCTCAAGGCCATAGCAGCTTCAACCTGCTGGGCTCAGACAATCCTTCCACCTGAGTCTTCCAAGTAGCTGGAACTGCAGGCACATACCACCATCCCCAGCTAATTTTTTGATTTATTGTAGAGACAAGGTCTCACCAAGTTGTCTAGGTTGGTCTCAAACCCCTGGACTCAGGCAATCCTCTTGCCTCGGCCTCCCAAAGCACTGGGATTATAAGCTGAGCCACCGAGCCCGGCCTCTCTGCAATAATTTTTAGGGAGAACATCGTGTTGCCCTAAATCTCTACACAGTATGAGCTGTACCATAAAGAGCTTCCAAAGCTCCCTTGCTTCCCTCTCACACTCGAAGAGTGCTGCCAGAGGGAAGACTTGCACTTATCGTACCAAGTAATATCTTACATGGAGGGGTGCTTCATTTAGTACTGCACTGCCTCCACAGATTGTTGAGAAATTCTACTAAGTTTATCAACATAAGAATCAGAAAACGTTCAATTCTAAGAGACCTAAAGGATCTAGTCCAAGGGTTTTCCAGCTGTGTGCTCCGGAGCCTTAAGACTCCAGGAAAAACCCTGGGAGGGAAGGGCTGGGTAGGCAGGGCTTCTAGCTCCCAGCCCCCATTCACAGATCAGTTGTTTTATATTATGGGGTTTAGCATCAGTTTCATTTGAAAACAGCCTCATTAAAAAGAAAAATAGTAGGCTGGGCGTGGTGGCTCATGCCTATAATCCCAAGCACTTTGGGAGGCCAAGATGAGAGGACTGCCTGAGTCCACGGATCTGAGACCAGCCTGGGCAACTTGGCAACCTCATCTCTACAATAAATCAAAAAATTAGCCGGGCATGGTGGTACGTGTCTGTGGTTCCAGCTACTTGAAAGGCTGAGGTGGAAGGATCACCTGAGCCCAGCAGGTCGAGGCTGCGGTGGCTGTGAGTGTGCCACTGCACTCCAGCCTGGGTAACACAGTGAGACTCTGACTCAAAAGAAAAGAAAAAAAGCAAAGCATAAAACATCTGATTCGGGACTAACATTTAATTAAATTAATTATTTATTTATTTAAGCCATAGAGACATTCTTTGCAATTGGTCTAGCATTTTAGAGGCGAGGAAACAGACCTGAGTAAAGCTACCTGCCTACGGTCATGGAGCTCATAAATAAGAGCATGGCCTCTGAACTTGGATCCTGACTCCTGTTTCTGGCCTCTATTACATCACACTGACTCCCACAAGGGCTTACAAAGCAACCATGTAGCCACATCCACTCTGACTTTTACACCAAATAGAAAAATCCTTTTAAAACAGGTGTTTTCAATAAAATTCCCAGCTTGAACCATGAGAAAAGTGAGAAAGCAATCGAAAAGAAACTCACTGCTCCAAGTTAATGATGATGAGTAGGATAAGGGACAGATAACAGTCAAGGGAGCTGACCTCCTCAGTCAGCTGGTGATGTTCCTTACTATCCTCACCTCTGTGACACTCCAATATGTCCCCTACCACCTGGCCATTCATGCCTGTGGGCTTCATGCTTCTAACATTCCTGTCTGAAGCACGCTTGTGCCTATATCTATATCTATCTCTAGCTACCTCCTGTTAACAGTCACAAGATATTATTTCCAGGAAACCTTCCTGATAAAACCATTTTCACTCTTTCACACCCCCTCTAATGACTCTGAGGCCTTTTTTGTCTTAAATCGGAAGTCTAGACTTGTTGCCTGACAGCAACTTGGTGAGACCTTGTCTCTACAACAAATAAAAAAATTAGCTGGGCGTGGTGGCAAGCGCCTATAGTTCCAGCTACTTGGCCTGAGCCCAGCAGGTAAAGGCTGCGGTGGCCATGAGAGTGCCACTGCACTACACCATGGATGACAGAGTGAGGCTCCTACTCAAACAAAACAAAACAAAACAAAAGCAAAAAACAAACAAAAAAATACCATTTTTGCAGTGGCTGTTGATGAGTTACAAGGCAAAATCAAGGACAATGTACACTTGAAAGCTGTGCAGGTACTGTCTATAACATCAGTCTCAATACTCAGGGATTCAAGCATTGCCATAACAGGCTTCTTTTCCTACCTACAAACATATTTGAATACATTTTCCCTTATTTAAATCTTGAATAAAATGACCTGACTAAAAATCCGGGGCCTACTAGAAATAATTTCAGAAAAAAGGTTATTTTATTACAATAACAACAACAAAGTCAATAGATTCCACCCACGTCTTCTGAGGCCAGTTGGTGTTTAGTCTGTTTCCTTTGCATTATCTTTCCTGTCTTTACACAAGCCAATCCAAGTTGTAAGATTGCATGTGAATATGGTGTTTTTTTGTTTGTTTTTGTTGAGTCAGAGTCTCACTGTCATCCAGGCTAGAGCGCAGTTGGTACCATTCACAGCTCATCACACACCCTTGCCCACCTGCGCTCAAGCGATCCTTTGCCTCAGCCTCCCAAGTCGCTAGGACTATAGGCACATGCCATGCCCAGTTAATTTTTTTATTTTTTGTAGACACAAGTTTTCACTATGTTGCCCAGGCTGGTCTTGAACTCCTGGGTTCAAGCAGTCCTCCTGTCTTGCCTCTCAAAATGCTGGGACTACAGGCGTGGGCCACTGTGCCCAACCTGAATGTGGTATTTTAAGATGCTTTTCTAGGAAAGAAACCAACACAGATTTCTGGGTTGGATTCCTAGAATCTCCTCTCACCTGGGTCTCTCTCCAAGACTTAAAGATGTTTGTGGCAATTATCCCATTAAAAAACCAGAAAAAGGAAAATAAAGCATTTATAGAGTGTGTATATCCACACATATTTCCTGATTGCAAAACTGACAGATGCTTATTGCTGAGAGTTTGGAAACAGGGATACCTCTCATTAGGAGGCAAATTTATAAATTACATTTCAATTATGGTTGTTCCTGCTGTGCAATGAAGTGGGTTTGGTATTTTTGCTACAACTATATCCAACACAGATGCATGGTAGGAGTTAATACAATTTCAAGGTTCCTAAGGAGAAACATTCAATTGTATGCTAATTGTCACAGAATCCAAACTTTAAAAGGCAACTCATTTTGTGAAACATGCTCCTTTGTTCATTCCTTTATAAGCATCTTTTTCCAAGAATCATTTTTATACTTGATGATTTCCATTATCTTTGTTCAGGTATGGGATATTCAAATGCCTTACCACTATCAGAAGTAAATATTACATATATAATGTCAAAGTTACTTAAAAGTTCTCACAATTAAAATGTTGGGGGGGAAAATCGAGAGTAAATGCAAGATAAAGTAATAGTAAAGATGGTCAGGGAGCAATTCTCAATTTTTTAAAAGAAGCTAGTAGAAAATTATAGATTTATTTGGAATAAAGCTGCATAGATTAATGGAAAAAACACTTATTTTTGCTTTTGGCAAGAATTATATCAACTCAGAATGAAGTAATACTGGTACAATTCCTACCTCTAGCATTTGGAATACAATCTATTTTGCTATATTTCCTTTTTTATTGATAGATAATTATATGTATTTGTGGAGTCTATATGATATTTTCATTTTTAAAAAATACTGCTAAGCTGATTTGACATTTTATATATAGGATGTAACCTGGAGTTCAGGAAAAAACCCACCATTTTACTTATTTTTTATTACAATATTTCTTTATATTTTTTATTTTAAAGATGTGGGGTACAATTCAGGGTTAGGTATATAAACGTTGATTATGCAGGCGCCCTTGTTGATAAGGTGTGCCCCTCCTTCCCCTAGCACTTTCCCTCAACTGCCAATCCCACCCCCCACCTTCCACATTGGCAGTTTCCCACTACTGCCAATCCTTTTCTTATAGTGTTATAGTAGTTGTTCAAGGTCCACTGATGAGTGAGAATATATGATACTCTGTTGTTTGTTTCTGTGATAGATCACTGAGTATGATCGACACTAAATTCATCAAAGTTGCTGCGAAGTCCATGTTTGTCCTTCTTTATGGCTGCATAATATTCCATTGTGCACATGTACCACATTTTTTAAATCCAGTCCAGCTTCAATGGGTAGCATGGTTGGTTCCATGTTTTTGCTATTGTGAATAGAGCTACAACAAACATACATGTGCAGGTATCTTTTTTGTAGAATGATATGTGTTCCTCCAGTTATATTCCCAATAGGGGAATTGCTGGGTCATATGGAAGGTCAATATCTAGTTCTTTCAGAAATCACCACACTCTCTTCCAAAGAGGTTGCACTAGTTTGCATTCCCACCAGCAGTGTTAGAAGCATTCCTTTTTCTTCACATCTTTGCCAGTATCTTTGTTTGTTTTACTAAAGATGTGGTTTAGATTTGCATTTCTCTGATGATTAGTGAGGCTGAGAACTTTTTCATGTGTCTGCTGGCTGCCCATATACCCATGTATCTTCTTTTGAGAAGTGTCTATTCAGGTCTTTTGCCCACTTTTTAATGGAACTGTTTGTTTTTTTCCTTTCGGCACATTTGAGTTCCTAGATCCTAGATGTTAGGCCTTTGTCAGATATACAATTGGCAAATATTTTTTCCCATTCTGTGGGCTGTCTCCTTGCTCTTTGGATGGTTTCTTTTGCTTCGCAGAAGCTTGTCAGTTTAATGAGGTCCCACTTGTCTATCTTATTTCTTATGGTATGGGCACTTAGGGTTCTGATAAGGAATTGGTTGCCAGTTCCACTTTCCATAAGGGTGTCTCCTGCGTTTTCTAAAACACCATTTTAATGGTCATCTTCAGTTACTATTAATGGGATTAAAAAAAAATCACTTATTAATCAAGCTTATTAACTAGAAGTTGTTTATCTTAACCTTTCAAAAGAGGAAACTGCAGTAGATATAAAAGAAGTCTCCAGAGCCTAGGATTTGGGAATTACTGAATTACAGGCAATTGAGTTTGAAACTTTGTTTTCAAGCACATTTAACTAAGATTTGTATACTTTCTTCAGTTAAACCAGCTTACCAAAGTGTCACTTTTTTTTTTTAAGTAGGAGTCTCACTCTGTTGCCCAGGCTGGAGTGCAGTCGCACACTCATGGACCACAGCAGCCTCGACCTCTGTCTCAGGTCGATCCTTCCATCTCAGCCTTCAAAGTAGCTGGAAACACAGGCATGTACCACCACACTTGGCTAATTTTTTGATTGATTGTAGAGATGAGGTATCATCAAGTTGGCCAGATTAGTCATGAAACCCTGGGCTAAGGCAATTCTCTCACCTCCACCTTCCAAATTGCTGGGATTACAGGCATGAGCAACCATAGCCAGCTCAAAGTGTGACTTTTTAAAAATCATGTGTTTACATGATTTGGAAAAAATTATACCTCAAATTCCTGATTTCACAGACATTACTGCTTAGCACAAACCTAAGTTAAAAAACAAAAACAGACCAGGTGCAGTGGTTTATGCCTGTAATTCCAGCAATTTGGGAGGTGGAAGCAAGAGGACAGTCTGGGTCCAGGGGTTTGAGAGCAGCTTGGGCAACTTAGTGAGACCTCACTGCTACAATAAATCAAAAAATTAGCCAGGTGTGATGGCGCCCACCTGTAGTCCCAGCTAGTTGGAATGCTAAGGCGGAAGGATCACCTGAACTCAGCAGGTCGAGGCTGGGGTGGCCGAGAGTGTGCCACTGCAGGCCAGCCTGGGCAATAGAGTGAGTCTTCAACTCAAAATAAATAAATAAATAAATAGATAGATTTTTTTTTTTTAAAGCCAGGGATAGTTGAGCAGAGAAGGTTAACCTGGAGCGACCAGAAGCAGAGCAGGGTCCACCGCAAAGAACAGGGACATATATGGGGAGACAGAAATGCTCCGAGTCTTGATCATGCTGGTGGCAGTATGACTATATACAACTCCAAAACACAAACTATATAATTAAAATGGGCATTTTTGTTGTATGAAAATTGTTCCTCAATTTTAAAAAGGTAGCAAAAATTAATTTAAAGCCCATTTAAAAGAAAACATTAAGCAAATAATAGTATATGTGGTACATGGTGACCAAACTCACCAAGACAGTACATGAATAACTTCTGTTTGGAAGATACAGAGCCAAGCCTTTAATGAGACACAGCCTCTAGAAAAGGGAGGGGGGGGGGATGCCTCAAATGTGATTTTATTTTTTAAATTTATTTTGATTTATTTTTTGAGTTGAGGTCTCACCCTTCACCCAGGCTGGAGTGCAGTGGCACAATCACAGCTCACTGCAGCCTCAACCTCCTGGGCTCAGGGGATCCTCCCACTTTAGCCTTCCAAATAGCTGGAACTACAGGCGAGTGCCATGATGTTTGGCTAATTTTTTGATTTTTTTGTAGACAAGGTCTTGTTTGCCCAGGCAGGTCTTAAGCAATCCTCCCACCTCAGCCTCCCAGAGCGCTGAGATTATAAGCATGGGCCACTGTGCCTGGCTGAGTAATTTAAAATATATATATAAATGGTAACATTCATCAATGATAAAAGTATATAATACTGTAGTTTCGCCAGGTGTGGTGGCTCATGACTGTAATCCTGATACTTTGGGAGCCTGAGGAGGGAGGATTGCTTGAGACCAGGAGTTTGAGACCCACCTAGGCAACATAGTTAGACCTTGTCTCTACAAAAAAAATAAAAATAAATTAGCTAGGCATGATGGAGTGCACCTGAAGTCCCTGCTACTCAAGGCTGAGGCAGAAGGATCGCCTAGGCCTAGGACGTTGAGGCCACAGTGAGCTGTGATCTTGCTATTGCACTCCAGCCTAGGTGACAGAGACTCCAACTTGAAAACAAAAAAACTACAGTTTCAATAAACCATTTTTTCAGGGGAGAATATTCATATTTAGGAGGCTCCAGGGCTATTGAAAGAAGAACCAAAGAGAAACCAGCTGTGCATACTAAACAAAAGACCTTGGTATTATCAGATGCTGGTTTACATCATATGCCTTAGGCATATTAAAAAAACACTACCAGCCAGGTGTGGTGGCTTACATCTGTAAACCCAGCACTTTGGGAGGCTGAGGCAAGAGCACTATCTGAGCCTAGGAGTTTGAGACCAGCAGGTGTAGAGACCACGTCTCTACAAATAATAAAAAAGTACTACCCATCTTCAGCTGACCAAAGCAAGAGAGATAAAGCTCTAAATTGCTGTTTCTAACATACCAACAGCTCTTGCTTTCCACAGTTTTTCTAAACAAAGTTAATCCTGAATAGTGATAATCATTCCAATTCCACCTCTCCAAAGATCACTTCTTTTTCTCCCAGGTGAAAACAAACAGTGCCTGCTGTCTAGCACTAGTTAAACAAGTTCCCCAAACACCACACTACACACCTCTGAGAAGCCACAAGAACACACTGTTCCTTATGGGTCAATGATGAGAGAAAAGAACAAGATTCTCCAAGTTGATACAGTGACTTGCAAACCTGGCTTAACGTGCTGGAGTCTCAGCTTTTCCATTTGGAAGTATTTTTGCCCAATTTCAACAGTAGGGTATTTAATTAGGTACTAGGCACTTTCGTCTCTCCCACCTAAGAACCGGATACTCTTAAAATCTTATTTTTACCCATCATGAACTCTATGCTTGAGTGTGTCTGGGAGAACATGAAGATATATTGGGGTTGTTGCCTCATGAAGCATCATAAGCTTCCTTGTGGAAAAGGAATATGCAAGTATTGTATGAGGTGTAACTGTTGGTATTTAACCTTATAAATTCCTGAAGAAGAGAGGCAGAAAAGAATAAGAAAAGGCAAACGTGAACAACAGAGTAGTAAAAATCGGGTAGAAATGAAGAGCCTGCAAGTAAGTCATACCAGGTCAAATCTCAGTCACAGACAGCAGTGTGTGAGGGGAGGTACCCAAGTCACTCGTCTTGGACACATGTTGGAGATGCTAGAGATCCAGGTCGGAGCTTCAAGAAACTGTTCCTAGAGACCACTATGGAGAGTCGATTCACTCAGGCACGAGTAACTCCTTCCAAAGATTACAGATGGAAAAGTACCACATGACAGAAAGGCTTGATTTCTAAAAAGTTTCCTACTTTATCTGGAATCACACTCTTATTCTGGAACAAAAAGGAAATTGCTTAAAGAGAAGCAAGCTATAGTCACTAGATATCATAACTCTTTCACTGAGATAGGCTTCTTCAAAGTGAGTATCTCCTAGGACTTGTTAGTGGGCAATCAGATCAGAAAGAGAAAGACAAAGAGGAAGTGGTTTTCCTGTCTCTTGATTTACATCTATCAGCAATGGCACAATCATAAAGTAAAAACATCCACTACATTTACAGTTAAACTCTAGAAAAGCATTAATTCTTTATTTTTTTTTAAGTTTTAAAACAAAGTTTATTAGCAAGAAGGAAGATTCATGGCAGAAAGACCTGCTATGGGCAAGTTTTTCTTTTTTTCTTTCTTTTTTTTTTTGAGTTGGAATCTCACTCTGTCGCCCAGACTGGAATGCAGTGATTTATTGTAGAGATGAAGTCTCGCCTGCCCAGGCGGGTCTCGAACCTGTGGGCTCAGGCAATCCACTCACCTCAGCCTCCCAAAGGCGCGGGATTACAGGCTGAGCTCCAAAGAAGAACAACCACTGAAAAGCATTAATTCTGTTAAATATTCTACCTAAAGAATCTCTTTTCAGCCAGGCACAGTGGCTCATGCCTGTAATCCCAGCACCTTGGGAGGCAGAGGCTGAGAGAATTGCCTGAGCCCAGAGGTTCAAGACCAGCCTGGGTAACTTGGTGAGACCTCATCTCTACAATTAAAAAAAAAAAAAATTAGCCGGGCATGGTGGCGCATGCCTTATAGCTCAAGCTACTTGGAAGGTTGAGGTGGAAGGATGGCCGTAAGTGTGCCACTGCACTCCAGCCTGGGTGAAAAAGTGAGATTCCAACTCAAAAAAAAGGAATAAATTACAAGTTTCTGCTTTAGGTAAAAACAGATGACATTAAGCTCAAGCAACTCCTACCTATAACTCATCATCCTAGCTATGGTGGGACAGACGAGGAACTGGGGACTCCCAAGGGCTCTGCTACTGACCACCTCTGCAATCTCGAATAAATCAAGAATTACCAAGGTCATACATTTTTAGGACCAGGAACTTTGTGCCACAGCTAGGTCCCATCTGTTTTCCCTGACACCTAGCATTAGATAATCATTTACAGCCATCACCACCACACACCTGTATGCAAACACCTCACGTGATTGATGATCATGTAGGAATTAGCTAGGAATTGGCTTTAAGTGAAAGCTGAAAGTACAGCCTCTCATTTTGCTGAAGTCCTCGCATTTTATAAACAAAGGCACACATGGAAACAGGTCAGTCCAGGCTTGCTTAACGGGGGTTCTTTTCTCAAACCTCTTAAGTAAAGAGCAGAAACAGAAATTCTGGCAGTTCTTATCAGTAAGAAATGATCAGAAATGTTCCATCCATGCTGACCCTGCTGCTCCTTATAAGGTGACAAAGAATTTTCTAAAATCAGGCCCAAAGAGGAAGAAAAAAACCCCACTGAGTTCAGGATGAGTTCAAGAGCCAAAAATGGACTGAACTGTAATTATTTTTGTCAGAAACAGGATCAAAGTTGCCTTGTAACTATAAGGAAATTAGCCTAACTCGATGGTGCTGTCCAGTGAAACTTCCTTGTTGATGGAAGTGTTCTCTATCTGTGCTGCCCGGTAAGACAGTCATAAGCCACCTATGGTTGCTAAGCTCTTGACACAAGGCTAGTAGGACAGAGAAAATGAATTTACATTTTATTTCTTTTAGTTATCTAAATCGCCTTTGTGGCCGGTGGCTGGGGAGCTGAACTGACTACAGCTCTAGATTCTCTAAGTCAGCAATTTTCAACCAGAGTGGATTCTCCTCACCACTAGGGTGGTGGATTCTCCCCACCATTAGCCTCCAGCTGGAGACTTTTAGTTGTCACAGCGGGCAGGGGGTGCTACTGCTGGGTGGAGGCCAGGGATGCTGCTCAACGTGCCGCAGTACACAAGCCAGCCCCCACGAGAGAATCATCTCACCCAACATCAATAGTGCTGAGGCTGAGAAACTATTACATGTTTGTGCAAGGATGGAATTAAAGTAAAAGCAAAACAAATGGTAGCACATCTCATCTAAACATAATTCCCAGGAAGAATGAGATTCTTCAACCAACAGGAAAAGGTCTGGGCTGTTATAGAAACTTAAAGCAGTAGGTTTTTACTGAAAAGTGTATGTGTGTCTTCCTTGAATATTAACTACGTAAATACCGTGAGACTCTGCTTCAGGGCCTTGTTCCTGATGAGGGGACATACAGTGCTGGGGGTGAATTCCCTCCCCCTCAACCTATCTGATTTTTTGGAACATCACTAATTTCAGATATAAGAAAACCGCTATTGCTGTGAAAGAAAAGCAAATCAAGTCAAGGAACTGGCCGTTCTCACAGGTCTGTATGTTCCTTATCACCTAAAGACCAGGCAGGGTACAGAATTGTATATGGACCAGAAGAGAGGTGCTGAGTGGTTCCACCAAATGATGACGGCATACAACATTTCAGAGTGAGAGACATTACTTGCAGTTTTTGAGGGTATCAAATGACACTGTGGTTTCTGCTGCTGGTATAAATTATGCAAGGTTCAGTTTAAATGGGATCATTCAGAACTGCTCAAATAGCTCTCAAATTTACATTTGCAATGTAGAATTTAACCCAGGATAGTCTATTCCTCAAAGAAACAAGAATGAACACAATTCAATGTTCCACTTTGATTCAAACTGTTTTCCAGAACACAAAGCCATCAACATTCATATTACAGCAATGCTTTCTCTTTTCTGCCCATTTAATACCAACAGAAATCGTTCATTACATGGATGGCCCTCTATTACTTCAGGGAATATAAAAATAAGACCCAGTCCTAGTTCTGAAAAATTTACATTCAGAATTTTCATGAAGGACTAAGGCAGAAACTTCCAACCCACACGTTCTGAATTCCCAAAAGATCACCGCAATTTTTGTGAATGCTCCAGCCTTAAGAACGCTGGGAATTTCAGTACCTCTTCAGAGCTTCGCTTTGGATCTTCTACCCGGCTCGGTGGCTCAGCCTGTAATCCCAATGCTTTGGGAGGCTGAGGTGAGTGGATTGCCTGAGCCCACGGGTTCAAGACCCATCTGGGCAACTTGGCGAGACCTCACCTCTACAATAAATCAAAAATTAGCCGGGCGTGGTAGTGCATGCCTGTAGTTCCAGCTACTTGGAAGGCTGAGGAGGAAGGATCGCCAGAGCCCAGCAGGTTGAGGCTGCAGTGACCGGGAACGGCCACTGCACTCCAGTCTGAGTGACAGAGTGAGACTTCAACTCAAAAAAAAAAAAAAAAAAAAAAATCTTTTACCACTGGACTTGGTGGCTCAGCCTGCAATCCCAGCGCTTTGGGAGACTGAGGCGAGTGGACTGCCTGAGCCTGTGGGTTCGAGACCCACCTGGGTAACTTGGCCAGACCTGTCTCCACAATAAATCAAAAATTAGCCGGGCATGGTAGCGCGCGCCTGTAGTTCCAGCTACTTGGAAGGCTGAGACGGAAGGATCGCCATAGCCCCCAGCAGATCGAGGCTGCGGTGGCCGGGAGCGGCCACTGCACTCCAGTCTGGGCGACAGAGTGAGACTCCAACTCAAAAAAAAAAAAAAAAAAAATTAATCGGGCATGCTACTTGGAAGGCTAAGGTGGAAGGATCACCGGAGTCCAGCAGGTCAAGATTGCGGTGGCCGGGAGTGTGCCACTGCACTCCAGTCTGAACGAGAGAGTGAGACTCCAACTCAAAAAAAAAAAAAAAAAAAAAGATCTTTTATCATCAATTAACATTTAGGGAGCAACCACTGTAATCTGGTGATCAGATGCCAGAAGTAATATTTAAGGCAGGATTCCAACCCACACTGTTTTGCAGATTTGCCTATAAAGATCTATTCCTAGAGGAATGATCACCATAGTTCTTTAGGTTTCTAACTGAAATGACATGAAGCTCACCCCACCTTTCTATGAAATTGAAAACGATACAGAAGGGATACTCTGAGCCTCATTTTGTATTCACCTACTGGTGTTACACACATGACCTAGCCAAGGGTTTCTCAGCCTTAGCAACGCTGACATTTTGGGCCAGGTAATTCCCTGGAATGGGGGCTGCCCCTTCTCCTGCAATGCAGGATGTGTAGCAGCATCCCTGGCCTCTGCCTACCAGCAGTACCTCCCTGTTCCCACTGTGACAATCAAAAATACCTCCAGACATTGCCAAATGTCCTCTGGGGAACAAAATTGTACCGATTGAGAACCACTGATCTAGACAAACTGAAAGTACCAAAAGGTAGACAATGTGCTCATTCAAAGACTGGAAAGACTTTACTCCCAGCCAGGAAGGCAGGTAACACCCACCACAGAGCCAGCATGAGGAAAAATTATTGTCTTTTTCTTGTCTTCCACCCAATTTATGCTGAACAACTGAGGAGTAGCCTACAGCACTGTGTGCACATGAAGACATCTGGCTCAATTTCTACAGTTACTGCCCTCAACTCTCCAGTGACAGGGGAACAAACCTACAACAGTTGCTGCATTGAAAAAAGGCAAAATGTAGTTATTTCCACCAGTTCAAAATCAAAATGTATAAGTCTTTTTTTTTTTTGAGTCGGAGTCTTACTGCCGCCGGGCATCATCACGGCTCACGACAACCCACTGGGCTCAGGAGGTCCTTTCACTTCAGTCTCCGGAGTAACTGGGACCACACCCAGCTAATTTTTTGTCTCGATACGTTGCCCAGGCTGGTCTCAAACTCCTGGGGGCTCGAGCGATCCTTCCACTTCGACCTCCTAAATAGGTGGGATTACAGGTGTAAGTCACCGCGCCCGGCCAAAACGTAGCAGTCTTAAAACACATGTGCTCCTGAACAACACATGTAAGCAAAACCGGGTCTGTATCAAACAGGATCAGCGCGAGCAGAGGGAAGGACCCTGAGGGAGGGCAGAATGTCAGGCACCGGAGAAAGGACTCCTTGAAGGAAGAAACCCAGATGTTGGTTCTCATTTACCAGCCCTGCATCCGGGACAACTCGAATCTATTTCACACGCCAGAGCGGTCAGCCACATCCCGCGGGCTGGTCCCCCCAGGCGAAACCAGAGAAAGGCGCTGTGACCAGTGGATTTCGGGAGGACACGGAGGTCTCTCCCCGTCCCCGCGAAGGGGGAGCCAGGAAGCTAGGATCCCCGAAACGCAACTCAAAATCTTCGGAAAACCCACCCCACCGGGTCCCGAGGTTCTCGCCGGCTGTTCGTTAGCTGCGGCATCAGGATCACGTGAGGGAGACCTTGTTCAACACGCAGAGGCCGGTTCCGCCCCCGGAGGTTCTGACCCCACGACTGAAAGAAAGCTCGACGTTGCCCAGGGCCCAGGTGATTCCCGAAGTTGGGAAAGCGCTGCTTTCGCCAATCCTTCCTAACTCGGAGACCATAGAGAACCTACAGGTTTGCAGTCGACTCCGAAACAGCTGGGGCCGCACACTGACAGCTCCCGGCATCGGAAGGGCCACCGAGCTCGGGCCCGCCCCGCGCGGAACCTCCGCAGAGCCCAAGGTCGGCCCCACGCCCCTAGGCCCCGGTAGAACGCGGCCCGGCCTCTTTCGGCCCGCGGGGACCCGAGAGATACCGGCCCGTGACGTGACCAGGCCCCGGCCGCCCTCCAGGCCAGGCCGGTTAGCCCCGGTCCCCCTGCCCGGGTCACAATGGCAGCTCCAGACCGGGAAACAGTCGCCCCGGAGGTGAGGGAGCCGGGCCGCAGCGCCGCCCCTCAAATCTCCCTCCCCGTACGGACCTTCTCCAGGGACGCGTCCATGGCTGAGGCGGCCAGTGGTGGCCCGGCGGTCCCAGGCGCTACTTCCGCCTCCCGCGCCCCGCCGCGTTTTCCACGCTGGCAGCGCTGACGTCCCCCGCGCCCGCGGCTGGCGGGGCGGAAAGGAGGAGGAGCTGTCCGGAGGCGCCGCGGGGTGGGGAACCTGAGGGCTGCAGGGAGGCGAGGCGCGGTTCTCACTCATAGGTGGACCCTGGATACCTCTCATAATACTACAAAAAAGGGATTGGCAGCAGCATGATACTGTCAGGGGTGGGAGGCAAACAACACCAATAAGGATGTGTGACACCATTCCAGGTGAATTGAAGTCCAATTGGAGCCCAAACTTCACCCTGCATGTAGTCTACTTATGTACCCCAGTCCTGACTTGTATTCCACATCTTTGAAATACAAAGAAAAAA
>NW_007252182.1:351952-371257 GCF_000164805.1 Carlito syrichta | reverse complement strand
GTGGGGTGGGCGGGGCCCTCTGGGTTTCCGTACCTGGCCGTCAAGCCGGCCAACCCTAACGTTCCTAGGTGAGAGGGGGAGGATGGACGGTGGAGTTGCGCCAAACTCACTCTTTCCAGAGGCTTGTCCCAATCATCAAGAGGTAGAAGCATAATGAACACAAGTTATCATTCATGGAATGAAAGGCTGGAAATTATTGGTGACGCACTTGCACTTCCAGGCCCAGGCTTTTAAGTCACTCCCCCTCACCGTCAGCATCTCTCCGGAATGGAACAGGCCATTCACACCGAAAGTTGGGGCGAGTGGGCACCCTTGCGCATGCGCAAGATAACAGCATCCGCGCCCTCAGGGGTTTGAGTTTCTGGTACTGGGCTCCTTAGTGATTACCGTTCCCTAGAAGGCGCTGACAGGAGCTGAGGTTTATGTCTCATACCTTGCCGCAGAATTCTAGACGGAAAAGACTTTGAGACAATTGGTCCAGCCTCCTCCTTGGTGTCCCAATTATGACTTGTCAGGTAATGGGAAGTAATAATGATGGTAATAATAGATCAGCTGCTGCTCTGCCGTTTTTATAATGCAACAGCCCTATGATGTAGAGATCATTATTATCCCACTTCACAGTGCCGATCTCGGTAGGATTCAGTCCCAGCACCCTGACTATACCTGCCTCCTCTATCACGGCTTCCACTCCTGCTATGTATTCGTAACGTGTTTCTAACGAGTGAGTGAGGGCATACATTTGCTTATACTCCTCGGACTCTAATAAGGGAAGCTGAAATAGCCTAGTCTACCACGGCTGCGATGAGTTAAACATTCATCTCTAGAAGAGCGATGACGTCGCAACCACAAAACTTTCTCCCTCCCCTGTTGTGAACGCACCTCTTCCGAAATCTGTGTAAATGACT
The DNA here is from genome assembly GCF_000164805.1 of Carlito syrichta. Classification (NCBI taxonomy): domain Eukaryota; kingdom Metazoa; phylum Chordata; class Mammalia; order Primates; family Tarsiidae; genus Carlito; species Carlito syrichta. The sequence continues at coordinate 370,352 of NW_007252182.1, read as the reverse complement.
GGACCACATTTTCATTTCCATATTTTGAGCTATCTACCTTGTATTTGGTAAATTGCCCGGTTGTGTTTGTTTATTTTTTAGTTTTTTGAGTCGGAGCTTACTCTGTCGCCCAAGTTGGAGTGCAGTGGCATGATCATGGCTCTCAGCAGCCTCGACTTTTTGGCAATTCTCCCACCCCAGCCTCCCACAGAGCTGGAACTACAGAAGTGTACCACCACGCTTAGCTAATTGTTTGATTTTGTTATTTTCTATAAAGATGAGCTCTCTCTTTCTGTTGTCTAGGCTTGTCTTGAACTTCTGAACTCAAGCAGTCCTCCTGCCTCAGCCTCTCAAAGTGCTGGGATTACAGGCATGAGCCACCACCGTACCTGGTCCTGGTTATGTTAATACTCATGGCCACCCCAGTGTCGACTCTGCTGGGCTCTAGCAATCCTTCCGCCTCAGCCTTCCAAGTAGCCGGAACTACAGAAACGCGCTATCACGCCTGGCTAATTTTTTATTTATTGTAGAGACAAGGTCTCACCAAATTGCCCAGGCTGATCTCAAACTTGTCTCGGCCTCCCAAAATGCTGGGATTCCAGGCTGAGCCACTGAGCCCAGCCTGACATACCTTTCTTGATGGATAGGCAAAAAGAAACCAAGTAAAGGAGGTATTTTGTTATTTTTGCTTTTATTTATTATTTACCATGGTAATGCAAAAATAATAAATTATCAAAAAGTAGGAGGGAAGAAGCAAAGTGAGTAGAAATGTAAGTAGGATCACTAATGCCCTCAAGTTCATTCCAGGGCGTATCAACTCTGTGAAAGGGCAAGATGCAGAGCTTGAAGTGTAATATTTAGATATAAAGGAAACCTCTAGAAGAAATAAAATTAAGTAACAAAAATTAGGAGTTGGAGAAGATGGGAGAGATAATGTAAACAGCAATAAATTTCTCATTTTTATAGTAGGAAGTCAGTAGATTATTTCTAAATTAAGAAATCGATATAAGAGTTAAAAAAAAAAAAAAAAGCCGGACTCAGTGGTTCAGCCTGTAATCCAGCACTTTGGGAGGCCGAGGCAAGTGGACTGCCAGAGCCAGCAGGTTCAAGACCAGCCCGGGCAATGTGGCGAGCCCTCAGCTCTACAAAAAAAAAAAACAAAAATTAGCCAGGCATGGTAGCGCGTGCCTGTTATTTTGGCACTTGGAAGGCTGAGGCGGAAGGATCACTGGAGCCCAGCAGTTCAACGCTGGGGTGGCCATGAGTGTGCCACTGAACTCCAGCCTGGGTGATGGAGTGAGACTCCAACTGAAAAAAAAAAAAAGGTGAATTCATCTATGCAATGGGATTAGGGAATGAAAATGAGGGACAAGAAATGGCGATATTCCAGTTTACATTCTATTGTACTGTTTGAATGTATCTCATTTTCATACATTTCTCTTATGAACTAAACATTTTTAAAGTAAATTGGCTGTAAGAAATAGCTATCAATTATTTTTTAAACCAGACCAAGCAATTTCAGAGACGTCTGCAATCCCTAAAGGCAACTGGAGGGGGCAACCCTGAAACCACTTGTATCCCATCTTGCTTCATTAGTGACAGCAAATTCACTAACACTCTTCAAGAGGAAAACAAAAGAAAGCAAAACTTTATTTATTTATTTATTTATTTATTTGAGTCGGTGTCTCACTCTGTCGCCCAGGCTGGAGTGCAGTGGCATGCTCACGGCCACCACAGCCTCGGCCTGCTGGGCTCAGGTGATCCTTCAGCCTCAGCCTTCCAAGTAGTTGGAACTACAGGCATGCACCACCATGCCTGGCTAAGTTTTTTGATTTATTGTAGAGATGAGGTCTTGCCAAATTGTCCAAGCTGGTCTCAAACCCGTGAGCTCAGGTAATCCTCTCACCTCTGCTGGGATTACAGGCATGAGTCACCACTCCCAGCCAACAAAACTTTTTCATTGTTAAAATACAGAAAACAGCAGAAAAGAAATGAATCATCATTGACTAACACCTCTATATAATCACCCCCTCACACACTCCTGCCCTGAGGCAGGACAGCCAGCATAGCTTAGATATAGATAGTGAGTTCCTTAGATAATTAGGAAACCAGATGGATCAAGCATCTGGGCACTGTCTTATTGGGACATAACTCTTTTAAACAACTACATACTGACTGAAACTCAGGCTCGACCTTGGAATACGGGGCAGCTGTCTACGAAGACTGGGAACAGGACAGTAGGCAGTTGCTAGAGACACTGAGGCATGGTGCCCTGAACGAGAAGTTAATTAAACAGGAATTTAGCCAGGTGTGGTGACTCACACCTGTAATCTCAGCACTCTGAGAGGCGGAGGCAAGATGATTACCTGAGCCCCAGGGTTCAAAACCAGCCTGGGAAACTTGGTGAGACCTTGTCTCTACAATAAATAAAAAAGTTAGCCAGGCGAGGTGGCGTGCACCTATATTTCCAGCTACTTGGAAGGCTGAGGTGGAAGGATCTTCTGAGCCCAACAGTTCAAGGCTGTGAAGGTCATGAGCATGCCACTGCACTCCAGCCTGGGCGACAGAGTGAGACTCCAACTCAAAAAATAAATAAACAAATAAACAGCAACTTTTCCTGTTTTCTCCAGAGTTTGTCATGACACAGGCAAACTTAGGAGTAAAACGATAAAAATGGAAACCTGTGATCAAAGCTTAGCTTAAAAATAGGTGACTTAGTCATCATTTGGGAAATATATAAAGTACTCCGTTAACAGAAAGAGACCGTGTCCTTTCCCTTAAGGATACCTGCACTCTCTCTTGAATGTGTCTTTTTCTTTTTTTCAATCTAATAAACTGTACTTTTAACTCTCTCTCAGACTTGTACCGAAATTATTTTCAGTGGTGGAGTCAAAGAACCCATGGAAAAACTACACCCCAGCCAACATCATCAGCCCTATGAAAGGAACATTCTCAAATACCCTCAAGCCCTTTAGGGGCACCTTCCAAACACAATCTCAAATTTCCCCCAAGAAAGAATAACCACTTTCTGACCTATATGGTAATACTTCCTTATATTTTCTTTGTAGTTTTATCACTGTATGTATTGCATTTATGTATGTATATATGTATGTATGTATGTATGTATGTATGTATTTATGACAGAGTCCCACTCTGTCTCCCAGGCTAGAGTGCAGTGGCACAATTATGACTCACCGCAGCCTCCTCCTGGGCTCTTATGATCCTTCCACCTCAGCCTCCCAAGAAGCTGGGACTATAGCTGCACACTATACCCTGCTAATTTTTTTTTACTGTTTGTAGAGTCAAGGTCTTGCTGTGTTGCCGAGGCTGGTCTTGAACTCCTGAGCTCAAGCAATCTTCTCACCTTGGCTTCCTAAAGTGATGGGATTGCAGGTGGGAGCTACTGTGCCTGGCCTCAATCTAATTTTAGAAGAGCCTAATGTTGGCATTTTAGATGCTTAGGTAGTTTTCCTTCATAGAAATTTTCTGTGGACTAGAGCCTGTCCTGATATAAAAATAGATCAATTTCTTTAAAAGATTTCTTATTCACAAATCTCAGAGAGTTAATAAGCATGTTCTCTTCCTCTACCCTGAAACTGGCCCAACTTCTCTCTCGAAATAATGGTTACAATTTTTTTTTTTAAAACATAGAAATGGACCCTCCTGGTCTTAAAAGCTTGAAACTTACATTTGTCTTACCTGAGTTCCTTTCTCAGGAAACGGATTCTCAGGCCTACAGTATCAAGGAATTGAAACGCACCAGATCACTACATCCAACGATGAGATGCCAAAAACCTCCCTCATTCCCATTTACCAATCCTCTTCCTTACCCCTCCCTAATTTGTTTACAAAATCCTCTTCCTTACCCCTCCTTAGTTCCTGTTTACCAACTCCTCTTCCTTACCCCTCCCTAATTCCTGTTTTCTACATTCCTGCACCCCTATATAAACTCCTGAGTTCAGTAGGATGGAGAGATGGATTGAATAATGAATCTCCTGTTCTCCTTGGCTAATATCACCTAAATAAAAAGCTTTCTGCCCTGGCAATACTTGTCAGCAATTGGCTTTCTGTGAGGCAAGCAAGAAGACCCTGACTGGACCCCTTGGTATTTCAGTAACAACCCCAGGTACCCTATAGAAGATTATAAAAGTATTCTTTGAACTGCAGACTTTAAAATCAAAGCCACAAACATTGAATTATACTTGGGCCAATTTTTTCCTTGTTAATAGCATATTCTGCTCATAAGAGCTCAGATTATAGCTCCAAGTAGAGCCAAAATTTAAAAAAAAATTTTTTTTTTGAGTCAAAGTTTCATTCTGTCACCCAGGCTGGAGTGCGTGGCACACTCATGGCCACTGCAGCTATGACCTGCTGGACTCAGGTGATCCATCTGCCCCAGTCTTCCAAGTAGCTGGAACTACAGGCATGGACCAGCTAATTTTTTGATTTATTGTGGAGACGAGGTCTTACCAAGTTGTCCAGGCTGATCTTGAACCCCTGGGCTCAGGCAATCCCCTCGTCTCCACCTCCCAAAGTGCTGGGACTACAGGTGTGAGCCAACTGCCCCTGGCCCAGAATCAAAATTTTTTTTTTTTTTTTTTAGTTGGAGTCTCACTCTATCGCCCAGGCTGGAGAGCAGTGGCTTGCTACTCACAGCCACTGCTGCCTCCACCTGCTGGGCTCTGGAGATCCTTCCCCCTCAGTCTTCCAATTAGCTGGAACTAACAGGCACGTGCTACCATGCCTGGCCTTATTTTTTTTTTAGTTATTATAGAGACGAGGTCTCGCCAATTTGCCCAGGCTGGTCTCAAACATGTGGGCTCAGGCAGCCCTGTCTCCTTGGCCTCCCAAAGTGCTGGGATTACAGGCTTGAACCACTGCACCCAACCTCAGAATCAAAATTTTTAAAGATGGATAAGTGAAAACTACTTGGGCAAATTACTTAACCTCTTGGTGTTTTAGTTGCCTCGTTTGTAAAATCCTTGTAATACTCATTGAAAGTTCAGACCGAGAGTGGGAAGCCATTTTTCATCTTGTTCTTAAACCCTGACACAATGATGAGAAAGTAGAAGCTATGCTTTTGGAGAAATGCACACTTTAGGTATAATTAACTTTATCAACTTTGTCTTTTCAGAAACAGACTTCCAGGTATCAGAGGTATCTCATAGTGGCAATCAAACTTGCCTAGAGTAAAGGGAATTTACAAGGCCTAGGACATCATGCATTGGGCAAGGATTGCAAAAGTCATGAAACTTGTAATTACAAAAATTATGACCCGTCCAGAGGGGGAGCGGGTGGGAACTTAATCTTCCAGTAGAACGGGCCCTATCTACAGGGAAGTCAAGGACCCCCAAAGCTACCCACTGGGAATGCCTAGGAGATAAGGGGAGGTACACCCTCCATTAGGTCTAAGGAATGTCGTCTGGAAAGGTGCAGGAACATTAGAATCCTTGTCACGCCCTTCTCTAGTGGCTATGATGATGTGGCCGAACATTAATGGGTCTCTGTGTCACAGGTTCTCCAAGACATCCACAGGTGGTCGATAAGGAAGTCACAGCAGTCACGTGCAACATCTCCAAGAAAAGGATTTAAACCAGGACTTTGGGGGGCTACGATGCCACACTCACCTAGAGTGTAGGCCTACTCCCTGTCTGTGGGGGGGGGTGATCTTTTCTTAAATAAATCTTTTCTCCTCTCACCTCTGTGTTTCGCAATTCTTTGCATTTACTCGGATCTCTGGGTTGCCAGTGCGCACCTCCAGCTTGCCAGCCCGGCAGTGCTGTGCATCTCCCTGCACCTCTCCACCCTCACCCTGTCCAGGACCCTAATACTTATCTTTTAATATTTGTAACCATTCTTATGGTCTTTTTGTTGCTGTAGTTGAGACGTGGTCTTGTATCTTGCCCAGACTGGTTCCAAACACCTGGGCTCAAAGTGATCCTCCCACTTTAGGCTCCCAAAGTGCTGGGATTACAGGGTGAGACACTGCACTCGGCCTATCTTACGTTCTTACATCAAAAAACAAGCAAACAAAAACTCCTTATCCACATCTACTATGTCCACATCCTCTTCCAGTTACACCTATGGTATAGATTTTCTCATCACACACGCACCACCAACTCATTTCAACCTTTCTTCAACTGCGTTCTCTCCACCCAAAAGAATCTCACAAAATCACATCAAGCCCTCTCAGCCGATCTCCCAGCAGCACTGGATCCAGATGATCACTTCCGTTTTGAAACTGACCTACCTTGCTTCCCATGATATCAAATTCTCCTAGTGGTCTTCCTCTCTCTGCCTGTTCCTTTTCAATTTTCTTTGGGCTTCTCTCCCCCTCTGCTCAGTGCTTAATTGTTGAATTTCTCAGCACTCAGCCCAAAAACCCTTCTCATTTCTTCTTCTACACACTCCCATTCTCCATTATTTTTGTTTTTAGTTTCTATACTAGTATTTTGCAAAATGAGAGTCACTTCATTAAGAGGTTGTAAAATAGCTGGATTCGGTGGCTCAGCCTGTAATCCCGCGCCTTGGGAGGCTAAGGTGAGTGGATTGCCTGAGCCTGCGGGTTTGAGACCCGCCTGGGCAACTTGGCAAGACCTCATCTCTACAATAAATCAAAAATTAGCCAGGCGTGGTAGCGCGCACCTGTAGTTCCAGCTACTTGGAGGGCTGAGGCAGAAAGATCGCCGGAGCCTAGCAGGTCGAGGCTGTGGTGGCCGGGAGCGGCCACTGCACTCCAGTCTGGGCGAGAGTGAGACTCCAACTCAAAAAAAAAAAGAGGTTGTAAAATCAATTTAGTGAGTCTTGAGTAGCAATTTTTAAAAAAATAGTCCTGGCACAGTTGCTCATGCCTGTAATCCCAATACTTTGGGAGACTGAGTTGGAAGGATAGCCTGAGTCCAGGAGTTTGAGATCAGTCTGGGCAACATAATGAGGCCTAATCTCTACAAAACTTTTTGTTTTTTTAATTAGCTGGATTTGCTGCTTGGGAGGCTGAAATGGGAGGATAACTTGAGTTCAGAAGGTGGAGGCTGCAGTGAGCTGGTGTTGGGCCACTGCACTCCAGCCTGGGCAACAGAGTGAGACTCTGTTTCAAAAAAAAAAAATCGAAAACATCAGAGCATATCACATAGAATAAGAATAAGGAAACAACTCAAACGTTCACTGACAGATGAATAGATAAATTGTGGTCTCTCCCTATAATGAAATGGAATACTACATAGCAATGAAAAGGAAAAAAACTGGCTGAGCACAGTGGCTTGTACCTATAACCGCAACATTTTGGCAGGCTGAGATTGGAGAAAAGCTTGAGTCCAGGAGTTTGAGATCCACCTGGACAACAGTGAGACCTCATCTCTACAAAAAATAAAAATTAAAATTAACTGGGCGTGGTGGTGCGTGCCTATAGTCCCAGCTACTTGAGAGACTGAGGCAGAAGGATTGCTTGAGCTGAGGAGGTTAAGGCTTCGGTGAGCTGTGATTATGCCACTGCACTCCAGCCTGGGTGACAGTGTGAGACCCTGACTCAAAATAAAAAAAAAAAAAAACCAAAAAACCCCAAAGGAAGAAACTATGGATACATGGAACACCATAGATTAGAAGTCAGCAGACTTTTTCTGTAAAGGGCCAGGTTGTAAATATTTTAGGCTTTGCAGACCATATTCTCAGCTTTTTTGATCTGTCTCAACTACTAAATGCTGTAGCATAAAAGTAGCTATAGACATATATAAACAAATGGTTGTTGCTGTGTTCCAATAAAACTTTATTTCTGGACACTGCATTTTGAATTTAATTTTCATGTGTCATAAAATATTCTTCTTTCGATTGTTAAAAACAATCTACAAATATAAAGTCATTATTGGCTCTTGGGCCTTTACATAAACTGGTAGTGAACCTGTCTTAGTTTGCTGACTTCTGTCATAAATAGATCTCAAAAACATTACGCTGAGTGAGAGAAGCTAGACACAAATACATATTGTGCATATATACAGTATATATGGTATGATTCCATTTACATGGAATTCTATAAAATGCAAACTAATCTATAATGACAGAAAGCCTGGAACTGGGGTGCAGGATGCAGTACCTGCCAAGAAGTGCTAGGGAAATTTTGGAAGGGCTGGAGAACAGAAATGCTCTGTATTTTAATTGTGGTGGTGATTACACAGCTACATACGTTTGTCAAAATGCATTGAACTATAAATATAATATGGGTGTATTTTATTGTATGTGAAACATACTTCAATTAAGTTGATTAAAAAATATTAGAGTGACTGGGCACAGTGGCTCACACCTGTAATCCCAGCACTTTGGGAGGCTGACGCAAGAGGATCACTTGAACCCAGGAGTTTGAGACCAGTCTGGGCAACATAGCGAGACCTGGTCTCTACAAAAAAAAAGTTAGCTGGGCGTGGTGATACTCGCTTATAGTCCCAACTACTCGGGAGGTAGAGGCAGGAGGATCACTTGAGCCCAGAAGATCAAAGCTGTGGTGAGCTGTGATTGTGCCATTGCACCCCAGCCTGGGTGACAGTGAGACCCTGAGTCAAAAACATAAACAGAAAAATAAACAAAAACTATTAGAGTGCATTCCATGTAGTAAGAGTAATCATTGCTTCTAAAACTTCTCCTCCAGTTATACACACTTATAGATGTGCCCTGATTGCATGGAACTCATCCTCTCCCACCCTAAGCCAGACTCCTCTGGCATTTTTCATCCCATAAAAGGGCATCACCATCCCCCAAGCTGTACGAGCCAGGAACTCTGGTGTCTTCCTCTCACACACTTCCTCTTTCCCACCCACTCCCAATTGGTGTTGCCACTTCTACCTCCTAAATCTTTCTCAAAGCTGTCTGCATTTCTATTTCTGTTGCCACCACCTTGACTACTGACATATTCAGCAGTCTGCAGCTAAACTATTCTTAACACAGAAACCAGTCATCTGTTACATGTAAAAGTCAGATCCTCTGCTTATAAGTCTTCAGATATCCCTAGAGTAAAGTGTGCATCCTTCACATGGCTCTCAAGGATGGTGTGGCCCCTGCCTGACTCTTTGATTTCAGCTGTGTTCTCCTCTCATTCTTCCAACAAAACAAAGAGCCTTCCCCATGGCTGCTTTCTTTAGTGGTACTGTTCTTTGTTCCTTTCCCCTTTGTCTTGTGTAACTTCTAATCCCTTTGGTAAAAGATCAAGTATCATTTTCTCAGGGAACTGTCGGAAGTGCTTATAGGCGCCTACATTTCTCCTTAAATATTCTTAGCACAATTGTAATTAATTAATTAGTTGTTTAATGTCTCTCCCTTGATATATTATAACTTCATTGATAGATTATAGCTATTTTTGCAAGGACAGAGTCTGTCTTTAATATTATTGTGTCCCCAAGGACTGGGCAGATAGGCTTTCAAAAAAATAGTCATAGAATGAATGAATAATAAATCCACATACTAGCCGTGTGTAAATTTTATTTTCTAAACATTTCCATTGTTTTAAATCTGAATTTAATATTTTAAAGACACTCCATAGGCCAAGAGGCAATTTACCTCCCACGTCTGCTAGCCCCGTGTCTAGGATGCAGTGGCAGTTCAATGAATAATAATAGTAACTATTATTATTATTATTGAGTTGGTTTCTCACTATCACCTAGGCTGGAGTGCGGTGGCATGCTCACGGCCACCGCAGCCCCAACCTACTGGGCTCAGGTGATCCTTCTGCCTCAACCTTCCAAGTAGCTGGAACTACAGGCGTGTGCCACCATGCCCAGCTTATCTTTTTTATGATTTATTGTAGACATGAGGTTTCACCAAGTTGCCCAGGCTGGTCTCGAACCCCTGGACTCAGGCAATACTCTCGCCCCTGCCTCTCAAAGTGCTGGGACTACAGACATGAGCCACTGTGCCCGGTGAATAATTAATAAATGTGTGAATTGAACAAATATTTTCTGTGGGTGCATTATATGCCAGGCAATATTTTAGAAACTGGGGATACAATAGTGATTAAAATAGATTAAGTATTTTCCTTTTGTATATCCTATTAGAATGAAGATATAACAAATACCTACATAATATAATATTCATTACTTGTAAATACCTTAAGCAAAATAAAGCAGGATGAAATAATAGAGACTAAAATATGAATGAATCCATCCCTTGGCCGTCAATTTGAAATCTGTTCTAAAGCATCGAAAATATTTATTCAGTGATAACTAAGCTGGAAATAGAAGTAAGCAAAACCAACCACACCATCCATGATTTGTTGATTTATTAGTAAATTTCAAGACCTTGGGAAAGCATTCTTATTGACATTTTTCTGGCACTCAAAGGACCTTTCTTTGATGTTTGCACAGTTCCGGCAAATCACAGACTCCGCCATCATCTAGTTATCTCAGGAGCAGGGTTGAGCATGAAGCCTTGGGAAATCTGAAGCAGGGATTTTAAGACTGATGCAGTCATATGAAAAGAATTCTAACATTGTAAACCACAATTTATTTATTTTATATTAGTTTATTTTTGAGTCAGAGTTTCACTCTGTCACCCAGAATGGGGTACACTGGCATGATCATGGCTCACCACAGCCTCCAATTCCTGGGATCAAGTGATCCATTAGCCTCCCGAGTAGCTGGAACTACAGGTGTGCCCCACCACACCTGGCTATTTTTTTCGGTAGAAACAAAGTCTCACTATGTTGTCCAGGCTGGGCTCAAACTTAAGCAATACCTTCACTTTGGTCTCCCAAAGTGCTGGAATTACAGGTGTGAGCCACCATACCCGGCCAACATTTTTTTTTTTCAGTTGGAGTTTCACTCTGTTGCCCAGGCTGGAGTGCAGAGGCATGCTCATGGCCACCCCAGCATTGACCTGTTATGATCAGGTGATCCCTCCGCCTCAGCCTTCCAAGTAGCCAGAACTATAGGCGCACTACTACACCCGGCTAATTGTTTTATTTATTGTAGAGATTAGGTCTCGCCAAGTTGCCCAGGCTGGTCTCAAGCCCCTGGGCTCAGGCAATCCTCTCACCTCGGTCTCCCAAAGTGCTGAGATTACAGGCTTGAGCCACCGTGCCCGGCCAACATTTAAAACTACAACCTAATTTATGCTTAATTTGTTTCAGATTTATTTACATTTTATAAAGGTACCCAGACTTCTCTAAAACTGTGTGCTCAAAAGATAAACTGAGCAAAAGCATTAACAACAGACAGTATAAAAAGGAAAAACGTGCAAATAGTCAATAAACATGAAATAAAATTCATTATTAGACATCAAAGAAATGCAAAAATGGGAGAGGGCATTTTTGTCTATAATTAACAAAGTCTTTTTAAAATAATAATAACCAGTGTTAGTGCATACGAAAATAAATCCTCTCTTGAATTCCTTTTAGAATTTCAGATTGTTATGAAATCTTTGCTATATATATTTTTTTTGAGTTGGAGTCTCACTCTGTCGCCCAGACTGGAGTGCAGTTGCTGCTCCCGGCCACCGCAACCTCACCTGCTGGGCTCTGGCGATCCTTCTGCCTCAGCCTTCCAAGTAGCTGGAACTACAGGTGCACACTACCACGCCTGGCTGATTTTTTGATTTATTGTAGAGATGAAGTCTCGCCAAGTTGCCCAGGCGGGTCTTGAACCCGCGGGCTCAGGCAATCCACTCACCTTGGCCTCCCAAAGTGCTGGGATTACAGGCTGAGCCACCGAGCCCAACCTCATTGCTATATTTCAATTGCACTGAACTGAATGGAATTGGGCATTTAATAACAAACAAACTTAAAATATACCTATCTTTTGTCCTTAAAATTGTGCTCCAAGAAATGTAACCTAAAGATGTAATTAAAGATTTAACAATAAAAATGTCTATAGCAGCATTGTTCATAATGGTTAAAAAACTGAAAACAGACTGGGCATGGTGGCTCACACCTATAATCCCAGCACTTTGGGAGGCCAAGATGACGGGATTGCCTGAGACCGCAGTTCGAGACCAGCCTGGACAACTTGCGGAGACCTCATCTCTACAGTAAATCAAAAATTATCTGGGCGTGGTGGTGTGTGCTTGTGGTTCCAGCTAATAGGAAGGCTGAGGCTGAATAAATAAATAAATACATAAATCTAACTTTTTAAAAAAAGGAAAATGTATATACATATAATCACCAAAAATTGAAACAGTGATTAAGTCTAGATATGTTATATTTCTTACTACATTTTTTTTTGTTTTTCATACATATAATTTTTTTTTTTTTTGAGTCAGAGTCTCACCCTGTCGCCCAGACTGGAGTACGGTGGCATGCTCACAGCCACCGCAGCCTCAATCTGCTGGACTCAGGCGATCCTTCTGCCTCAGCCTTCCAAGTAGCTGGAACTACAGGTATGCACCACCACAGCCGGACAATTTTATGATTTATTATAGATAGGAGATCTTGTCAAGTTGCCCAGGCTGGTCTCAAACCCCGGGGCTCAGGCAATCCTTTTGCCTCCGCCTCCCAAAGTACTGGGATTACAGGCTTGAGCCACCATGCCCAGGTAGAATTTTTTTTTTTTTAAAGAACCCATTAAACAGTCATTTGCAATCCCAGTTACTCGGAAGGCTGAGGTGGGAAGATCACTTGAGGCCAGGAGTTTGAGGCCAACCTGGTCAATATGGCAAGATCCTGTCTCTAGAAAACAACAACAACAAAACCTACTCAGCAGTACTGTGCCAGTTGTTGATTTATTGGCTCCCAGCTCCAAGTCCATCCTTTCTCCTGCTGGGTAAAAATGGATCTGGGTCCTTTAAATAGTCTTAACTTTCTCAGCAGGTACAATGTTAATTTAAGGCTTGTCGGTAGAGGGCGTGGGAGAAACATCGCAAGAGGAAAAGTTCTGGCTCCCCGGTTCCCGCTGGTGCCCTCTCTAGGGTCCAGTTCCTGGGGCACACACACGTTGGCCTGCAGCCTCGCCCGGCACTCCCCTCTGGAGGTTTTGTAGCAGAGTATTTTTTTAGTGAGACACCTTTCCATGGAAAGTTTATCCCAAAAAGAAGATTTCCTGTTCGTTCCAGAAAGCAGATTTCCATCAAATTGCAACTTCCCAGCAGGGCATCGCAGCAACTGTCTTCTTTCAGTTAACTGGGGCTACGGCCTCCCTAGCTGTCAGGGTCTCAGCCCTGGGTGGAAGGTGTGGGTATGGAGTACCTTGGGTGTCCTGGCTGTTCCTTGTATCTACTGTTTTTATACCCTTTAGAGTTTTTGTTTATTTGTTTTGAGTTGGAGTTGCACTCTGTCACCGCGGTTGCAGTGCAGTGGCACATTCGTAGCTCACTGCAGCATTGACCTCCTGGGCTCAGACAATCCTCCTTCCTCAACCTCCCAAGTAGCTAGGAGTTCAGGGGTATGCCACCACACCTGGCTAATTTTTGTCTTGCCATGTTGCCCAGGCTGGTCGCGAACTCCTGGACTCAAGCAGTTCTTGAGTCTTGGCCTCCCAAGATGCTGGGATTATAGGCATGAGCCACTGTGCCCGGCCTCCCTTTGCAGTTCTGTTCTTACTCCCTAGTCCCTCATTATTCCTATCTCCATGAACAGTTCTCATACAGTCCATCCTCATTTACAAGGATTCCATATTTGCAAATTTGCCTACTTGCTAAAGTTCTTTAGAACCCCCACATCAATACTTGTGGTGATTTTGAAGACACATATGTGCACAGAGCAGCAAAAAGTTTGGGTCACAGGACACACTCATTCCCAGCTGAGATCGAACAAGGCAACATTCTGCTTTCTTATTTTGGCTTTCCATACTGTAAACAAGTGTCCTTCCTGCAGTACTGCATTTTTCACAGTTCTGTACTTTTTGTTAATGGTTTTGTTGTTTAAAATGGCCCCAAATGTAGTTCTGAAGTGCTGTTCAGTGTCCCTGATTACAAGAAGGCTGTTAATTGCCTGTTGGAGAAAATGCATGTGTTAGGTAAACTTTGTTCAAGCATGAGTTACAGTTGGTCGAGTTCAGTGTCACTGAATCAGCAATATGTATTAGATATGGTATCCTTCAACAAACACACACATAAAACAAGGTTAGGTATTGATGGGTTGATAAAAATGTTGTGACCAGAGGCTCCAGGGAGCCTAATTCTGTATTTCCTTAGGGACAATGATTATAATTCACTAATTCAGTCTTCTTGGTGACTTTATAGAACATAACTACCTCGAATAATGAGAACTTTCCCTGTTCAAATTACATTATTATTTCTCTCCCCTGATTGCATCAGACTGGTAGAGTACTAAAATTTTCTCTGAACTGTTACTGCACTAATTAGTTATTTCTTCCATACATTATTAGAGCCATATAATTCCTGTAGTAATTGAAATTTCAAAAGTTCAAAAGAGCATAATTGGAGATGAAAACTCTCTGTCTGTGATTAAGTCACTTAAGTGAAAATTCTTAATTCGTTTGCATATTTGAATATATACTAGATAAACATCTTTAAAATTACTTCTAATGTTGGGTTTTTCATAATTTCAGATTTTTAAGTTTTATGTCTTTTTTATGTATTTTAGGAGAATTTAACAAAGGTATTTCTCTTCACAAAGTTTAACAATGGAAAATCAATGAACTAAATTCAACTGACTGTTCTATTGTCTCAATTGTAGATAAAATAGTTACTTAAAATAAAGCTGGTGAAAACAGTTCCTGAGCCTAAGAAACACACTACTTTAAATACATCTTCCAAATGACAAAATTTCAAAATACTAAGTTGCAGGGGGATCTATAATGCTCACCATCCATCCCTGTTAAGAAATCTATTGATGAAGCCAGACATGGTGGCTCATACCTGTAATCCCAGCACTTTGGGAGGCAGAGGTGAAAGGCTTGCCTGAGCCCACAGGTTCAAGATCAGCCTGGACAACTTGGCGAGACCTCGTCTCTACAATAAATCAAAAAATCAGCCAGGCGTGGTGTCATGCACCTATAGTTCCAGTTATTTGGAAGGCTGAGGCAGAAGGATCACCTGAACCCAGCAATTTGAGGCTGTGGTGGCCATCAGCGTGCCCTTGCACTCCAGCCTGGGTGATAGTGAGGCTCCAACTCAAAAAAGAAAAAAAAGAGAAAGAAATCTATTGCCAAAGCTGGGTGAGGTGGCTCACACCTGTAATCCCAGCATTTTGGAAGGCTGAGGCAGGAGGATTGCTTGAGCTCAGGAGTTCAAGACCAGCCTAGGCAACATTGTGAGACCGTGTCTCTACCAAAAAAAAAAAAAAAAACTTAGCTGGGTGTGATGGTGCGTGCCTATAGTCCCAGCTACTTGGGAGACTGAGGTGGAAAGATTGCCTGAGCTAGGAGGTTGAGGCTGCAGTGAGCCATGATCATGCCACTGTACCCCAGCATGGGTGACAGAATGAGATCTTTACTCAAAAAGAAAGAAAGAAATCTACTTCCATGTTTTAGTATTCTATAGAGGATAGGATAAAAGGATGGGAAAGTATCCTAAACTTTTAAACTAGAGTGAAGATAGATAATATTTTAGCTTCAGTATTTTGTTTGAGCTCTAGCCAACATTAAATGGTTGGAAAACGATCATATTGATCTACGCACCTTTCACATAAACGTGTGTCGATGCAGTGGTAAGAGTTGGCTAGGTCAGAGAGACAGAATTCTTAGACATGCTTTTTCCACATCAGAGCTGAAATACAATGATTTCCTGACAGAATTGCTTGATATCATTTCTGCTAACAGGACAGATTAAAGCTGTGGTGGGAACCAGGCTTATACTTCTTTCTTTTGGACTTTTTTCCCAACTGGAGTACCCTTTCTGTGTGTACATTCAGACAGGGAATGAGGGAAGGGGGTGCCTCCCACTCCTAACCCCCCATAATTTCAGTCCTGCCCATTCAAATCCACCCAAATAAAAAACATATATATGGTTTTTTTGAGCTAGGGTATCATTCTGTCATCCAAGTTGGAGTGCAGTACTGCAATCACAGCTCACTGCAGCCTCAAACTCCTGGACTCAAGTGATCCTCCCAGCTCATCCTCCCCAGTAATTGGTACTACAGGTATGCACCACTGTGCCCAGCTAATTGTTTTTTGTTTTTATTTTATTTTTTTCTAGAGACAGTGTCCAGGATGGTCTTGAACTCCTGACCTCCAGTGATCCTCCCACCTTAGCCTCCCAAACACTGAGATTAAAGGTGTGAGTCACTATGCCTGGCCCCAAATAAAAATTTTTTTTTTTTTTTTTTTGAGTTGAAGTCTCACTCTGTCGCCCAGACTAGAGTACAGTGGCTGCTCCCGGCCACCGCAGCCTCGACCTGCTGGACTCCGGCGATCCTTCCGCCTCAACCTTCCAAGTAGCTGGAACTACAGGTGCGCGCTACCACACCTGGCTAATTTTTTTGATTTATTGTAGAGATGAGGTCTCGCCAAGTTGCCCAGGCAGGTCACAAACATAAAAATAATTTTTTAAGAAGAAAAATTGTATTGAAAATTTGCACAAAGCATAGCTTTTTTTTTTTTTTTAATTGATCTGTATACAATCTGAGCAAAAACCTTGTGCTTGCTGGCATCCCAGCTTCAAATCAAAGCACAGTCTTCCATTCAGGTCGCTGCCGGAGACATTCCAGAGCTGATATGATATGGTGGGTAAGGAAGCCACCACGGAGGAAGGATTAGATATCGTTACCCGATCAGCTTCCCTCCAACCTCACTTCAGCTGACAAGGAGGAAGGCAGCTTGCTTCTGTTTCCTGCTCCATGTCACATTCACAGAGACAAGGTATCTCAGAGACATAAGTTGAAGGAGCAGAAGGAACTTCAACGCTAACTTTTTGGGGGGTTGGCCTTCGCTGATTGCTCCATCGATTCCTTGGAAAAAAGCCTGATGGCCTTAAAGCCTTGTAGGCAGAGTGGTCTTTGGTCTGTCAGTAGAAATTTCAGGATTAGCAAGAGAAGTTGAATTTCAGGCACTGTGGCACCCTTGGTGGTTCTTATTAAGCCCCGATTCATTTTAAAAAAATGAAATAATAACGGCTACAATAGGCTTCATTGTCATCATCTTGATGTATTTTTAATGGGATCCTTACTTGTGAATTACAGCTGGATTCCCACATCAGTGCTTACTCCCTGCTGAAAGAGTTCCTCACAAAACGCTTTTTCATTGCAGCACAGCCCTGTCGTCCCCCACTGTTCAGGGATATTAATGCCACATCAGTGTGGTGCTTCCGTGTTGCCAGAGGGCTCTGAATCACAGCTTCCTCAGATGATGAACCATCCATGTCATGAATTAATTTATCTTAGAGCATCTCCCCTTGTTTGGAGGCCATGGGAATCCTTTAGCATCTGCTGGAGTAATGGATTGTCTTCAGCTACTGATTTTTTAAAATTGCTTTTGAGAAGAGACGCGTATTCAGCAATGCACGTGGAACTATCTAAGCCTTCTAAGTGTTCATTTTCCTTCTTGCCACTCCCATGAAGTAAATCTGTTGAGCTGTTTTTTAAAAGACTACCATGGATTTGGAAGGATAGATACCTCCACAGATTGTTACCAATCCCTTGCCTCATTGGGTTTCTGTGAGGAGTGACGGGTAGTGCTTAATAAATGTCAGTTTCATCCCTTTGGGGCTCTATTTAGCAAAGATTTTTTAAGATAAATGAAAAAAAGACAGAGCACCCAGTTAGTTTTGCCTTTCAGGTAAACAATAAAAAGTCTTTAGTATAAGTATGCCCCAAATATTACATGGGTCATACTTAAACTAAAAAAGTTATTCATTGTTTTTCTGAAATTCAAAGGAAACTGAGCATCCTGTATTTTACCTGGCAATCCTAATGCCTTCCTCATCCCACTTCTCGGCTCCCAGTATCCTTTTATTTTTGAGTTGCAGTCTCACTCTGTTGCCCAGACTGGAGTGCAGTGGCCACTCCCGGCCACCGCAGCCTGACCTGCTGGGCTCTGGCGATCCTTCTGCCTCAACCTTCCGAGTAGCTGGAATTACAGGCGCGCACTACCACGCCCAGCTAATTTTTTTTTTAAATTTATTGTAGAGATGAGGTCTCGCCTGCCCAGGCGGGTCTCGAACCCGCGGGCTCAGGCAATCCACTCACCTCAGCCTCCCAAAGGCACGGGATTACAGGCTGAGCCACCGAGCCTGGCTCCCCAGTATCCTTTTTAAGGAACTCAATTTTAATCTATTTTTTCTCTCTAACAAATTTAGTCAAAGAAATTGTGTAGACATCATTTGGGAAATTTTCCTTTTTTCATAGACCATAAGAATTTTTTTAAGAACTCAGTTTTGCTATATTTCTCTCTCTCACACATTTGGTTAAGGGAATTGTATATGAATCATTTGGGAAATTTTCCTTTTTTTTCATAGACCATAAAAATTTTCTTGAATTTAAGTAAGGATTAGTTTTTTTTGTTGTTGTTGTTGTTTTTTGAGTTGGAGTCTCACTCTGTTGCCCAGACTGGAG
>NW_007252182.1:347920-351239 GCF_000164805.1 Carlito syrichta | reverse complement strand
CAGCTAATTTTTTTTTTTTTTTTTGTAGAAATGACGTCTCATTATGTTGTCCAGGCTGGTCTGGACCTTGTGAACTCAAGCAATCTCCCGTCTTGGCCTCCCAGATTGCTGAGATTGCAGGTGTAAGGCACCTCACCGAGCCATATTTTTTTTGAGTTGGAGTCTCACTCCGTCGCCCAGACTGGAGTGCAGTGGCCACTCCTGGCCACTGCAGCCTCGACCTGCTGAGCTCCAGCGATCCTTCTGCCTCAGCCTTCCAAGGAGCCGAACTACAGGCGCGCGCTACCACGCCCGGCTAATTTTTTGATTTATTGTGGAGACGAGGTCTTGCCAAGTTGCCCAGGCAGGTTTCGAACCCATGGGCTCAGGCAATCCACTCACCTCAGCTTCCCAAAGCACGGGATTACGGGCTGAGCCACCAAGCCCGGCCGGATTTTTTTTTAAAGCATTGAAAATACAAATCCTTTCCATAGCATATAGTTCACTGCCTGACACATAATGCTCAATGAATATTTATCAACTGAATGAATGAATAAGCAAATGCCTAGATAAATAGATAGTCCTGAGCTGTATGTGTTGAGAAATGAGTAGTTTGATTTCAGCTAAGATGATCAGTTGCTGTTACTTGAGACCAAAAGGACTATCGAGCAGGAAGACATAAGAGGGGTTTAGTAGGCTGAATAATGGCCCCCCCAAAGATGCCCACATCTAATCTCCTATGAGTATGTTACCTTACATGGCAAAGAGACCGTTAGATAGGGTTTATGTAAGAATCTTGAGATGTGGAGTGTATTCTGGACTATCCAGGTGAGCCCAGTATAATCACAAGGGTCCTTCTAAGAGGGCAGGAGGTTAGAGTCAGAAAAGGCTATCTAGTGATGGAATGACAGAGACGGAGAGAGAGACTGAAGATGCCACGCTACTGACTTTGAAGGTGGGAATGTGGCCAAGGATTGGGGGTGGGGAAATGGGGGAGTCTAGAAGCTGGTAGAGGCAAGAAAATGGATTCTCCTTCAGGACCCACAGAAGGAACATAGCCCAGTGGGTCCATTCTAGACTTCTGACCCCTAAAACTCTAAGACAATATATTTGTGTTGTTGTCTAAATTTGTGGTAACTTGTGACGATAGCAACAGGACAATAATACCAAGGAGATGTAAGTACTAAACGAAGAAAGAGATGTTTTGCTGAGCGGGAGCTTGCCTAGCTAGGAGAAATCTGACAAGAAGATTGACTTGTAACTGGGACCAGTAATGAGGACAAAGAGAGGAGAGGGTTAGAAATTGGCAAATGGACAGATAGAAAGGGTCAAAGAACATGTAAATTGGCAGATTTCCAAGAATTAAAGATATATTAGTTTACTGGGGCCGTCAGTATACTACAGACTGGGAGGCTTAAACAATAGAAAGTGATTTTGTTACCATTTCAGAGGCAAGAATTCCAAGGTCAGGATGTCAGCAGGGTTGGTGTCATTCTGAGACCTCTCTCTCTGGTTTGCAGATGGCCACCTTCTTACTGTGTCCTCACAGGGTCTTTCCTCTGTATGGAAACATCTCCGTGCCTCTTTGTGTGTCCAAACTTCCTCCCCTTTTAAGGACACCAGGCAGATTAGAACCCATTCTGAAGACCTTATTTTAACTGAATCACTGCTTTGAAGGCCTAATCTCCAAAAGCTCCGAATACAGTCACATTCTAAGTTAGGGAATTAGGGCTTCAACATATGAATTTTGGGGAGATACAATTCAGTCCATCACAATGGGTTTAATAAATTGAGGGACAGTCTACAACAAAACAAACAAACAAAACAAAACTGTTTAATTGCCCAGATTGGAGATTCAGGTGACATGATAGTTCAATACAATGTAAAATGATCCAGTTGGATGCCAGCCTGGGAGAAAAGACCTTTAGTGGGACAAATGGCAATTATTTGAATAAAGCCTGTAGATGAGGTAAGAGTATTACATCATGATTATTTCCTCATCTTGATAATTGTGCTATAGTTATGTAAGATGTCAATATTTGGGGAAGCTTGGGTGAGAACTCTTTGTACTATTTTTGCGACTTTTTTCCAAGTCCAGAATTATTTCAGAATTAAAAGTTAAAAATAAGAGATCAGCCAGTGGCATGGCCTATGATCTCAGCTACTTGGGATGCTGAGGTGGGAGGATTGCTTGAGTCCAGGAGTTCAAGGCCAGCCTGGTCAACATAGCAAGATCCCTGTCTCTAGAACAAAAAAAAAGTTAAAAATAAAAAAACTTAAAAATTAAATAAACTAGTGTAAACAAATAGAAAAGCGTGAGTGAGGGAGAGAGAATGGAGTTGAATGTGACTGGGAAGGAAGCAAAGTAAAAAAAGGCAGGAAAGAAGTGAGGAGAAAATGTTTTCATGAGGTGAGAAATTCTAGTGTCTGTTGCTTGGGTTCCCACTGATACCCTGCCTGGGAATTCAGCACATGTCTTGGGAGGCACAAAGTGAGGAGGAGAGGGCAGTAGGCACATTGGCTCATCTCATGTTCATGAGAGGTTTCAAACTTCAACTTTTGACATTCGCTCTAAACAAAGTCCCACTGTCAGCGGATTGTGTGTGCTGAAAACATAAATTCTTTGCATGCAAATATTTAAAATACATTTTCATTTTGGTGAGTGTTGCTATCCCTTCATTTTTTCCAGCTTTATATTTTGAGCATAATTTATAGACCATAAAATCCACCACTTAAAAGCGTACAATTCAGTGCTTTTTAGTATATTAACAAAGCAATGCAACCATCACCAGTAATTTTTCTTTCTTTCTTTCTTTTTGAAGTCGAGGTATCACTCTGTCTCCCAAGCTGGAGTGCAGAGGTACGATCACGCTCACCGCAGCCTCGACCTCCTGGGCTCAGGCGATCCTCCCACCTCAGTCTCCCAAGTATCTGGGACTACAGGCCCATGCCCAGTTAATTTTTTAAAAAATTAAAAACATTTTTTGTAGAGATGAGATCTCGCTGTAATTAGATAGTTGCCCAGGCTGGACTACTATCTAATTACAAAATGTTTCCATTACTACGAAAAGGAATCATATGCCCAGTTTGCAGGCCCTTGGTATTAATGGATCGTCCGGCCCCCGACCACTCCTGGATCTACCGTCTGTCACGTGACTTTGCCTACTGTGGACATTTCGTGTGAATGGACTCAAGCATTTGGTGGCCGAGGCACATTTCAAACGCTCAGCCCCCACGATGGCCTGAGGCCTCCGGATTGGACGGCGCGGGCTGGGTGTGCGCGGGGCGCCCAATCGCTCTTGAGCGCGGAGGAGGCAGGTGGAGCGCGCAGGTGGAGGTC
>NW_007252182.1:337066-347508 GCF_000164805.1 Carlito syrichta | reverse complement strand
GGGGACTGGAGGCCGGGGAGGGGATCGAGGGGCTGGAGGGAGGGCGCTGCAAGGAGCTAGGAACAGGGCAGGAGCGGGTCTGTGGGAACAGGGCTGGGAGGGCCAAAGAAAGAGCCGCAGGTCGGGGCGGGGGCTGCAGGCCCGGATAACTGATGGGGAGAAGCTGGGGGGCATTGGCTGGGGATCCAGGGAAATTGGGGAGCTGGAGGTCCCCCAGGTCAGGGATCGAGGGGACTAGGGTCGGTGCTGGGATGCTGGGGTTGGGTGTAGGCCGAGGCTAGGCAGAGCTGGGGGTCTATTTTCCCTTAGAAATTTTTGAGGAAATCGAGGAGACCCCAGCTCGAAACCACAGCAGATGCAGTCCCTGTGAGCCAGTCGTGGGGTGGGGGCCGTCTTGCTCCTCCGAAAATTCATGCCTGAGGGCTCAGGAGGCAAAAATCCAACAAAATGTAAGGGACCTGCCACGCTGGGCGTCCTGGTTCTTCAGAAAATTCATGCTCAAGGTCCTTTTCCTGCTTTGGTAACAAGATATTTCCACAGGGGTCCCATGGAAAATGTGAGAGGACCCTGGACCGTTGTCATAGAGACTCTACCTGTGAGGATCCTGGGAGCTCTTTCAGAAAGTCCGCCCTGGGACTTGGGGGCCTGACTTTGGGAACCATCCCTACTGCCTAAATACTAAGAGCAATGGAAGGGGCTCTGTGGCCACTGTCATCAGAGCAATCGCTATAGCCTTGAAGAGGGTGGGGAATTGGGGAGGGACACCGATATCCCTCAGAAATTCCCCTCTATGAATCCTGGACCTTAACTTGGCATTGGGAATCACAAACTCTCCCCAGAATGGAAGGGGACTTTTCTTAGGGGCTATCGGTGCTTTTTAAGCTGGGTTTAGGGTAGGCAAGCCACCATCTTGAAGAAACCTAATTTGTCCCATGGATCTTATTTGTAGGGGTCAGATTCAGTTCTTTTCCCTGCTGACTTCATAGGAAACACAAAAGACATGGTTACCTGTTGCAGTGTCAGCTAACCACATGCTAATGGCATCAGTGGGGTCAGGAGACTAGACAACCCGAGTGGGGACCTCCTGGTTTATCAGAAGGTCAGTGCCTAGTCCCCAGGACATGACTGAATTCTAGACCAAATTTACAAACAGGTGTGCATTCTGCAGAGTCCAGTGAAAAGAACCTTGGCCTGGTGCGGTGGCACCTTCCTATAATCCCAGTACTTTGGAAAGCCAGGGTGGGAGGATTACTTGAGCCCAGAAGTCCGAGAACAGCCTGGGCAACATAGTGAGACCACTTCTCTACAAATAAGAACATTAGCCAGCATGGTGGTATGCACCTGTAGTCCCATCTTTTGGGGAGACTGAGGTGGAAGGATAGCCTGAACCCAGGAGGGTCAACACTGCAGTGAGCCATGATCGGTCCACTGCACTCCTGCCTGGGTAATGACTCAAAAAAAGAAACATAACAAAACAGCTTAAGAGATTCCTTGTATCTATTACTACAGTGGCCTTGTATAGTGATGGAGGGGTTGGGAACCAGAGGTTGGGACTTTGGGACCAGATTCCTATTTAATCCTCTGACAACAAGTGAAGCAGATACTCTTATGATTTCCATGTTACAAATGAGGAAACTAAGTCTCAAGGGGATTATGTGACTCGCCCAAAGACAGCACTGTCCAGACTCACAGCCATGTTCTTAATCTTGATGCTCTAATGGTGACAGCGTTGTCAGTTCGTCTGAAATTGGAAGATGCTGCAATTTCAGGGCTGGGGAAGCCTGCAGTTCAGGTTGAGGCCCCTGATCCTGCCCAGATTGCTGGGTTTTTTTTTTTTTTTGCTTTTCAGACTTCTGGTCCAGTTTTACTCACCTCACGTTACAATGAAGGGGAAAGGTGGAAGGGGGCATATCGGATGTTTGTGTAGGTCCTACTTGGAAACTGCATTAATCATATGATCTTTTGTGCTGGGCCACCTTAGGGAGCCAGTGTAGTAACAGATTAAGAGGTCTAACTTGGGAATCAGACATCTAAGTTGGACTTGGTCTGTTATTAACCTCACTAAGTTCTTTTCCTGCTTTGTAACTGTACCTACCTTAGCAAATTGTTAGGAGGGGCACATGAAATTCCACATGGAAAGGGCTTAGCACCTTAATGCTGGGTAGGTAGAACACAGTGGTACTAGTATTTTGCTGGGTTTTCGTATGAGTCTTGTAAGACTCCTCTTCACCTGACTGGTACAGCTTTTATTTTTCCTTCCTCTGACAGAGCTGGGGAAGTTTTTTTGTTGTTGTTTGTTTGTTTTTCCTGAAACAGAGTCTCACTCTGTTGTCCAGGCTGGAGTGCAGTGGCGTGATCATAGCTTACTGTAGCCTCAAATTCCTGCGCTCAAGTGATCCTCTCACCTCAGCCTTCCGGGTAGCTGGGACTACCAGGTACACACCACCACCACGCCTGGCTCATTTCTTTTTTTTGTAGAGTCAGTCTTGCTATGTTTCCCAGGCTAGTTTCAAAGTCCTGGTCTTAGGTGAATCCTCCCACCTCAGTCTCCCAAAGTGCTAGGATTATAGGTGTGGGCCACCTCACCCAGCTTGGGGGAGAATTTTTAAAGCACTGTCATTTTTATACCCTTCCAAAAATAGAAGAGATTTATCCTTGCTCCCTGAATTTTTTTTCAGGGATATTGAAGATCAGAGCTTTCAAAATGTTTTTAGGAAGCCTGAATTGCTCCACTTTCAAACTTTTATTAGAATAATACTGATGGGAAGTCTGTAGTTACCAGAACATCCACGGGGCCACAAGATGTTTTTAAAAGAAAAAAATAAATTTTTTTGAGTCAGAATCTCACTCTGTCACCCAGGCTAGAGTACAGTGACATGCTCACAGCTACTGCAGACTCGACTTGCTGGGCTCAGGCGATCCTTCTGTCTCAGCCTTCCAAGTAGCTGGAACTACAGGTGCGTGCCACCACACCCAGCTAATTTTTTGATTTGTTGTAAAGATAGGTCTCATCATGTTACCCAGGCTGGTCTTGAACCCATGGACTCAGGTAGTCCTCTTGCCTCCACCTCCAAAAGTGCTGGGATTACAGGCATGAGCCACCGTGCCTGGCAGAAAAAAATATATTCTTAAAATTTTAAACATTTCACAAAAAGTTCAAAAGATAGTTACCAATAGTTTCATTATCCTAACACGATTGTTTTGTGAGTTCTTACAGTGTTTGGAAAAAAATCATTTTTCTTTTCTTTTCTTTTGAGTTGGACTCTTATTCTGTCACCCAGACTGGAGTGCAGTGGTACAATCACGGCTTACTGTGGCCTCGACCTCCTGGGCTCAAGCAATCCTACTGCTGCAGCCTCCTGAGTAGCTAAGGCTACCACCATGCCTGACTGATATTTTTATTTTTTATTTTTTGGTAGACATGAGGTCTCGCTATGTTGCCCAGGCTGGTCTCGAACTCCTTGGCTCAAGCAGTGCTTCCACCTTGGCCTCCCAAAGTGCTAGGATTACAGCATGAACCACCACGCCTGGGCTTTCTATAACTTTTATACTCTGCTATTCTCACCTCATATTTGTCATTCCTTTAAAATTTATCCAGTTTCGAATGCCTGTTGAGTTCTTTTCACTGTTGGATCAGAAGGGACATGGGGAATGAGTGATAGTGGTGGTTACTTTGCATATTGGAATGGGAAACTTGAACATAAACTGTTACACAGTATCTTCCTTATGAATCTTAAATTTTTTTTTGGTGTCTGTTTTTGCAAATAGGTATGAGCATTCTCCAGGGAAAGGATGACATATTTTTGGATCTGAAACAGAAATTCTGGAATACATATAGGGTAAGACAGGCTCTTGAAAATGCAATTGATATCTTTTTGTGTATGTGTGTGTGTTTGTGTGTGTGTGTGTTTGTGTGTGTATCATTTTTTAGAGGCTTAAAAAGTTTTTAATTGACCGGACATAGTAGCTCATACCTGTAATCTCATCTCTTTGGAAGGCCAAGGCGAGAGGCTTTCCTGAGCCCAGGGGTTTGAGACCAGCCTGGGCAACTTGGTGAGACTTCATCTCTACCATAAATCAAGAGAAATTAGCCAGGCTTGGCGGCACACACCTGTAGTTCCAGTTACTTGGAAGACTGAGGCAGAAGGATTGCCTGAGCCCAGTTGCTTGAGGCTGCAGTGGCTAGGAGTGTGCCACCACATTCCAGCCTGGGTAACAGTAAGACTCCAACTCAAAAAAAATACATTTTTAATTGATACATATTAGATGTACACATTTTGGGGGTACATGTGATAATTTGATATTCATTTGATTAAATCAGGATTCTTTTTGTGTATTTTAAACATTAAGCATATTTTAATAAAACCATTTTTAAACTAGGGCTCTACTTTTGTTGGCATAGTGCAATATTTTGACAAAGAAATCTTACATTTGTTTTGATAGATGGATGACGAGAGCCTTTAAGAATGTGTACTTCAGCCGGGCTCGGTGGCTCAGCCTGTAATCCCGCGCCTTTGGGAGGCTGAGGTGAGTGAATTGCCTGAGCCCGCGGGTTCGAGACCCGCCTGGGCAGTGAGACCTCATCTCTACAATAAATCAAAAAATCAGCTGGGTGTGGTGGCACATGCCTGTAATTCCGGCTACTAGGAAGGCTGAGGCGGAAGGATCGCTGGAGCCCAGCAGGCCGAGGCTGCGGTGGCCGGGAGCGGCCACTGCACTCCAGTCTGGACGACAGAGTGAGACTCCAACTCAAAAAAAAAAAAAAAAAAAAAAAAAGAATGTGTACTTCACATGAATCAGAAAGAAAATAACATCTCTGAATTTTAGTCAGTGTTCACAGTGATTTCTAACCGTATTATATTTACTTGTAGTGATCACAATCCGCTTTGTACATTTTGGAGCTGTTTACAAAGTAGGAATTGTAGAATGTGAGTGACTTCATGGTTTCCTTCCCACGTCCGATCAGAGTTGGGATTTCCAGGTATGTGTTTACCTGAGTCCTGTAAAAAAAAACCTTAACATCACAATGGTGTTTACAGCAAAGGATAATGTTTCCCAGGGTTGTTCCTAGGCTCAAAGCAAGTCAGCTTGTACTGTTAGCTCAGCATAAGTCTATGCAATCCAGTTCCACAAATATTTACTCATTTATTCAGTGAAGATTTATTGAAAATTGTCCTGAAGACTTGTCAATATCAAAGATGCTTAGGTTCTGTTCATCACAATGAGATGAATCTTTAGGATTCCAGAATGTACACAGACTGGCCTAGGGCATCCCATGTACTTAATTCCCTATCAACAGCAGGGCCAAGCCACACCCAACTACTACCTGTACTGCTTCTAGCATTTTCTGTTGGATGGTACCAAGCCCTGGAACAAGAATCACCCACATGATTTCTAGCGGCAGAGGCTAGGGAGGTTTGATGTCGGCTTCCCCTGAGGTCCTGCACTGAGGGACAGTAACTATGAAGAAAGGGCATTCAGAACTTTTGTTACTTCTCCTTCAGAACTTTTGTTACTTCTCTGGGGGCTGAGATTGTGGGCCCATGGTGACAGCCAAATGTGATTTTGTTTCGTTTTATTTTGGAAAAAGAAGCAAGTTTTCCCATTATGTCATCTAGCCTATGGAAATATATACATGTAACATTTGAAAAAAAAGCTATAAGCAGAATTGGGAAAGAAAGGGGCTTTCTTCAGGGATTTATAGATATTTCAGAGTCTTCTCCCTTGATGGAGGCTGCCTCTCTGGGCAGAAACACAGAGACCTTTGCATACCTTTTTTTAAAAAACCAGTGGTTGCAGCAATTAGTCTCCTTTACACCCATGACAAGAAAGGGGGTACCAGCAATCTGGGGCCTAGCCCGTTTGGAGACTTTTCTGTAAATCTCTCATAATAAGAAACTGTCTTTCAGGCACGATAAGAGGTGTTAGGGGAAGATAAGAAAAAAGAAACATATAAAACACAGATTCTAGCCAGGCACAGGGGCTCATGTCTGTAATCCTAGTACTTTGGCAGGTTGAAGTGGGAGGATTGCTTGAGTCCGAAAGGTTGAGGCTGCAGTGGGTTGTGATCAAGCTACTGCATTCTAGCCTGGGTAACAGAGTAAGACACTGACTCAAAAACAACACCACCACCACCACCAAAAAACACCAACAAAACAGATTCTATTTATTATTATTATTATTATTTTTTGAGTTGGAGTTTCATGCCCACCCCAATGTCGACCTACTGGGCTCCAGCGACCCTTCCGCCTCAGCCTTCCAAGTAGTGGGAGCTACAGGTGCGCGTTACGACGCCTGACTAATTTCTTGATTTATTGTAGAAATGAGGTCTCACCAAGTTGCCTGGGCTGGTCTCAAACCCACGGGCTCAGGCAATCCTCTCGCCTCAGCCCCCACAAAGTGCTGGAATTACAGGCTTGAGCCTGTAATCTGCGCCCGGCCTCTAGATTCTTTCCTAAAGGGACTTAGAGTCTAGTAGGCTAGATCCAACTAGAAAACTAGAATCCCATAAGAAACACTCTAGGGTCCCAGAGTCCATGGGCTCTTAGCACAAGGAGGAGGTGTGGGGGTGGGAATCAAGGAAGGCTTCCTGGAGCAGGCTCTGCCTGAGCTGAGTCTTTTTTTATTTTTGAGTTGGAGTCTTACTCTGTTGCCCGGGCTGGAGTGCAGTGGCATGCTCACGGCCACCCCAGCGTCTGACCTGCTGGGCTCAGGCAATCCTTCCGCCTCAGCCTTCCAAGTAGCTGGAACTACAGGCATGCTCCACCACACCTAGCTAATTTTCTGATTTATTGTAGAGATAAGGTCCCACCAAGTTGCCCAGGCTGGTCTTGAACCTCTGCGCTCAGGCAGTCCTCTCGCCTCAGCCTCCCAAAGCACTGAGATTATAGGCACGAGCTACTGCACCCAGTTCCTTGTTCTAATCTTTGGGTAATTTAGCCCTCAAGAAATGAAATTTCTCTCTGGGCTTCTCCTGTCCTCCTTTCAGCTACCCAAGGCAGGACTCTAACCTGATTATGGGTCAAAAGACCCTCATTCCATAGAGGGTTCTGCCACATACCCTAGAGGAAGCAATGCTGCACAGAGAGGGCAACAGAAGTCTGAGCAGGCAGGCCTTGCTGGTTTTAGGTCATGTGTTTTTTTTGTCCAATCACATCTCTACACGGCTGTCAATCATGCCTATGTCATGAGGCCCCCATAAACACCCAAGAGGGCAGCATTTGGAGAGCTTCCAGGTTGCTGAGCATGTGGTAGCTCCTGAAGAGCATTGCCCAGGGAGGCCGTGGAAGATTTATGCCCTTTTCCCATACCTCACCCTATGCATCTCTTCATCTGTATCCTTTGTAATGTCCTTTTTAATAAACCAGTAAACTTAAGTAAGTTTCCCTGAATTCTGTGAGCCTCTCCAGCAAATTAATTGAACCCCAGGAGGGGTCATGGGAACCCCAACTTGAAGCTGGTCTGTCAGAAGTTCCAATGGCCTGGGCTTTTGATTGGCCTCCACTTTCTGAAGGTGGAGAGTCTTAGGAACCAAGCCCCCACCCTATGGGATCTGACACCGTCTCTGGGTAGATAGTGTCAGAATTGAATTGGAGGACAGCTGGGGTCCCTGTTTGGTGTGTGGGGAAAACCCTCACCCCTTTGATCACAGAAGTCTTCTGTGTTTGATGATTGCTGTGGTTTGAGAGTTTTCCCTAAACGGGAACCAATCGGAGAAAAAAAATAAGGTGAGTTCAGTTTGGGAATTGTGAAATTCCAATGCCTTTTGGATTTCCAGATACACAGAGAAGAGTTCATTCTTGTGTTTCATTATTTTTAGTGCTCAAGTGTCCTAGATTTGGCCAGTGGGAGTTCCTTCAAGCTAGTGACATCCCCCATCTTTTTCCCTTTAAAAATTTTTTTTAAATCACCTCCTTACTGCCTGGCATAGCAAGATGTTCCAGACTTAGCTTGTACGTTGTACCTTATACCTGCCCTGCCCCAGCCCTGGGATTAGCCAGTTCTTGTAGGAGTCCTGATCTCTTTTTGTGGGGACTGGGTATAAGAGACCAAGAGCTGGTAATACTGTGTTCTGACAAGAAAAAAAATGGCCCTAGGAAGTAAAGCCATTTTTGGCTGTGTTTAGTCTTCTGATTAGTTTTGCTAAAGTATTACATTATTTTTTTTAAATTCAGTGTCTCACACTATTGCCTAGGCTGGAGTGCAGTGGCATGATCATGACTCACCGCAGTCTTCAACTTGAGGACTCGAGTGATCCTCCTGCCTTAGCCTCCTGAGTAGCTGGGACTATAAATAGGTGCATGCCATCACACCCAGCTATTTTTTTTTTTTTGTAGAGACAAGGTCTTGCTGTGTTGCCCAGGCTGGTCTTGAACTCCTGGCCTCAAGTGATCCACCCATTTTGGTTATCCAAAGTGCTGGGATTACAGGCATGTGCCACTACGCCCAGCCAAATTCTTAAATGAATATATACTTTAAATATAAAATACATATCTAGTACATATTTTAAAATATGAAAATACATATTATAAAGCTTGTATTACACCTGTTTATTTTAGAAACTTTAGAAAATACAAATTAGTAAAAAGAAAAAATGACCAGGTGCAGTAACTCACTCCTATAATCCCAGTACTTTGGGAGGGAGAGGTGAGACAATTGACCAGCCTGGGGTTCAAGACCAGCCTGGGCAACTTGGCGAGACCTTGTCTCTACAATAAAAAACTAGCTGGGTGTGGTGGCACACGCCTGCAGTTCCTGCTACTTGGAAGGCTGAGGTGGAAGAATCACCTGAGCCCAGCAGGTCAAGGCTGCAGTGGCTGTGTTCATGCCACTGCACTCCAGCTGGGTGACACAGTGAGAATCCTACTCAAAAAAAAAAAAAAAAAGCTGGAGTCCTTAAAGGTATAGTATACAGATATTTTGTTCTTTTTTTTTTGAGTTGGAATTCTCTGTCGCCCAGGCTGGAGGGCGGTGGTACATTCATGGCCACTACAGCCTCAACCTACTGGACTCAGGCGATCCTTCCGCTTCAGCCTTCCAAGTAGCTGGAACTATAGGCACACACCACCACGCGTGGCTAATTTTTTAATTTATTGTAGAGATGCGGTCTCACCTAATTGCCCAGACTGGTCTCGAACCCCTGGGCTCTGGCAGTCCTCTCCTCCACCTCCCAAAATGCTGTGATACAGGCATGAGCCACTGCATCCAGCTGTGTTGTTGTTTCTAAAGTGGTTTTTTCCAGAATTGGTACTGATTCTGGTAGTCTTTTCATTCTGGACCTATACGTGTAAATAAAACGAATACAAGTGTCTTGTACTGCACAGTTTTTCCCCCCAACTCCCCACCCCCTCTACTCCAGAGGCCTTAAGTAGTCTAACTCAATCAGCTTTGTCAGAAATATAATGCCACCTCAGCATCCTGTCTGCTTGGTAGTTCTTGATCTTTTAAAGAAAGTACTGTGCGATTGTTTTGTGTGGTTAAAAGGCATTCTAATAAAGTTTTACTTTATTCCAGAGTGGACTGATGTACTGGCCTTTTGTCCAGGTGAGTTTCAAACTACTCAGACTATTAACTCATGGCTTTGGTTTACAAATAGCCCTAACAGAGGCTGTCTCTCTGTTCCAGCTGACCAACTTCAGCCTGGTTCCTGTTCACTGGAGGACAGCTTACACTGGACTCTGTGGTTTTCTCTGGGCCACCTTTCTTTGCTTTTCCCAGCAGAGTGGTGACGGCACTTTGAAGTCAGTGTTTACCTTCCTTCGTACAGAAAAGGCCAGTGCAGGTGAGAGGTCCCCAGAGAAATGAGAAATCAAGGACTCCTAAAGGGGCTAAATTTTTGTCATAAAATGCACTGGATTGCCTGCAGAGAACATACTTGACTCACCAGTGATGTGCTTCATTTTGAAGAATTACTTTAAATTCTAAAATTATAGGCTTATTTTAAAAAATTATCAATGATTATTTTGAATTGTATGCAAATCATTTTTTACCCCATTCTAGTCTGAAAGCCTTAACTTCTCTAATATTTTGTTTAATATCAATAGATGTGGCAAAATGGCATTTTAGATTACTATTACTATTCCAATATTTTAATGCCAGTTTCAGGAACCCTGGTTTCGATTGTTTACATCTCTAGTCTAATGTCTCAGGTTATCTCCTAAACATTTTCTTTTGGGTCAGGTTACTTTTTATATTAAAAATAGTCCTATAGCAAATTTCTCTTTACATAGAATTCAATTAAGGAGAAGATTGAATAACCAGATCTTCCCCCAATATTGCATAATACTTTATTGTTATGATGATACTAAAATTCTGTTAGTACCTCTTTTATCATTAAAAAAGAATAGTGTGTGGTCAATATGTTCTGCGTAGAATGTATTTTTTTATTTTTATTTTTTGAGTTGGAGTCTCACTCTGTCGCCCAGACTGGAGTGCAGTGGCCG